>NC_057804.1:73816254-73881252 GCF_018294505.1 Triticum aestivum
ATGAACAGAGAGCGGTGGCATTGCCTCTGGATGAACAGGACCCCGTGGTGTGGAGGGCTGGATGAACGGTAGATGGTGGAGTGGTGGCCGTGGAGGGGTGGTTGAACAGGACCCCATGGTGTGGTGGAGGGTTGGATGAACAGTAGACGGTGGAGGGGTGCCCGTGGAGGGGTGGTTGAGGGAGTCCTGGATTAGGGGTGTCCGGATGGCCGGACTATGACCTTTGGCCGGACCCCCGGACTATGAAGATACAAGATTGAAGACTTCGTCCCGTGTCCGGATGGGACTTTCCTTGGCGTGGAAGGCAAGCTTGGCGATACGATATGAAGATCTCCTCCCATTATAACCGACTCTGTGTAACCCTAGCCCTCTCTGGTGTCTATATAAACCGGAGAGTTTTAGTCCATAGGACGAACAACAATCATACCATAGGCTAGCTTCTAGGGTTTAGCCTCTCTGATATCGTGGTAGATCAACTCTTGTACTACCCATATCATCAATATTAATCAAGCAGGAGTAGGGTTTTACCTCCATTGAGAGGGCGCAAACCTGGGTAAAAACATCGTGTCCCTTGTCTCCTGTTACCATCCGCCTAGACGCACAGTTCGGGACCCCCTACTCGAGATCCGCCGGTTTTGACACCGACATTGGTGCTTTCATTGAGAGTTCCTCTGTGTCGTCACGCTTAGGCCCGATGGCTTCTTCGATCATCAACCACGACAGATCTTCGTATTCGGCGGCTTCGCACTGCGGGCCAACTCGCTTGGCCATCTGGAGCAGATCGAAAGCTATGCCCCTGGCCATCAGGTTAGGTTTGGAAGCTTAAACTACATGGCCGACATCCGCGGGGACTTGATCTTCGACGGATTCGAGCCACGGCCGAGCGCGCCGCACTGTCTCGATGGGCATGATCTAGCTTTGCTGCCGGACATCGCCCAGAGTGCCGCTCAGGTGTCCGCTCCGACCATTAGTTCGGAGCCAACTGCGCCAGTCGGGGACGGACGGTTGGACGCCACCCCCGGAGCCGCAACCTCTACGGTGATAGAGCCGAATACCAGCCTAGTCCTTTGCAAGGCCCGTGACTCCAAGGTGCCTGACTCCGTTCTGGACTCCGAATATTCCGCACCCCCTCCGATCGAACCCGATTGTGCTCCGATCATGGAGTTCACCGCTGCGGACGTCTTTCAGCACTCGCCCTTTGGCGATATCCTGAACTCCCTAAAGTCTCTCTCTTTGTCAGGAGAGCCCTGGCTGGACTATGGTCAGCAGGGTTGGGATGCGGACAATGAAGAAATTCGAAACCCACCCACCACCCACTTTGTAGCCACTATCGACGATCTAACCGACACGCTCGACTATGACTCCGAAGACATCGACGGTATGGACGCCGATAGAGGAGACGACCAAGAACCAGCACCTATAGGGCACTGGAAAGCCACCTCATCATACGATGTATACATGGTGGACACACCTAAAAGAAATGACAACGAGGATCAAAAGGGCGCAACCAGGGATTGCTCCCTCGAAAAACAATCAAAGCGGCGGCGTAAGTGCCACGCCAAGCCCAACCTCGACAAAGACCCAGCCATAGAGCAGGGCGAATCAACGGAAGACGAACATGCCATCGAGCAACCGTCCAAACAGGGCGGACAATCCAAACAACCCATCCCCGGGAACGATAATAGTCCGGACGACCTCACGCCGGACAAATTGCTGGAACATCAGAACCTCCACCAAAGGCTCGTTGCCACTTCAAGTAGCCTGAAAAAGCAGAAGCGGAGGCTCAAAACAGCGGAAGACGCACTCATGATCAGATGGGGCAAAGTACTCGATACCGCACACAAATACGGCAACAGTCGTCACACAAAGAGCTATCCGAAGCGGAAACTACTGCCGGAATTTGATGAAGAGGCCATAGAGCCCCCACAGTCAAAAAATAAGGAAGCCACAAGGTCGGATAGATGACCCCACGACCGATCTCAAGCGACAAAGGGTGCCACACTCAATACGGCGCGCGATCCGCCCAAGGATTCGCATCAAAAAACTGGCCCAACCAGATCCATCTATGGGCCAAGAAAGCAAGCTCTAGTGAGCAATGCACCGCAAAAAATATCCAAACATCGCGGCAGACCTACATAGAGGGGCGCCGCACATCCCCTATGTTTTACCGATGAGGTGCTGGATCATGAATTTCCAGCGGGATTCAAGCCCGTGAACATAGAAGCATACGACGGAACAACAGACCCTGGAGTCTGGATCGAGGATTATATCCTCCACATACACATGGCCAGAGGAGATGACCTTCACGCCATAAAATACTTACCCCTTAAGCTCAAAGGGACAGCCCGACATTGGCTTAAAAGCCTTCCTGAAAACACCATGGGAAGTTGGGAAGCGCTCGAGGATGCTTTCCGGGCAAATTTCCAAGGGACCTATGTCCGACCTCCGGATGCAGATGATCTGAGTCATATAACTCAGCAGCCCGGAGAGTCAGCCCGGAAACTATGGAACAGATTCCTTACTAAAAAGAATCAGATAGTCGACTGTCCGGACGCCGAGGCCCTAGCAGCTTTCAAACATAGCGTCCGAGACGAATGGCTCGCCAGACACCTCGGCTAAGAAAAGCCAAGAACAATGGCCGCATTAACAAGCCTCATGACCCGCTTTTGCGCAGGAGAGGATAGCTGGTTGGCAAGAAGCAGCACCAGCGACCCGAGCACATCCGAACTCAGAGATGGAAACGGGAAACCGCGCCGTAACAAAGAACATCGCCGAATCAAGGATAACATCCTGATGAGCATGGCAGTCAACGCCGGATTCAAAATCTCTCGGCAAAATCAGAAAAAGCTGCCACCCGAAGATGACAGGGACGAGCTGTCTAACCTCAACAAAATCCTGGACAAAATATGTCAAATCCATAGCACTCCGGGAGACCTGCAAACCATACCCACAGAGATTGTTGGGTCTTCAAGCAGTCCGGCAAACTCAAAACCGAACACAAGGGGCTCGACACACCAAGCGAGGATGATGACGCACCCCACAAGCAGAACATCGGAGAACAAAAGAAGTTCCCACAAGAACTCAAAACAGTAAATTCACTTCAGATGACAAAAGGGAAAAACTGAATGGCGCTCACGAAAACACGCGCCATACGGCCATCCCCAGAGGAGCAACGCCACTGGTTGTTACAACCAATCACCTTTGATCATCGGGATTACTCCAGAGGGGCCCGGAACACAGGCTGGACTGCCTTGGTCTTGAATCCGATTATTGACGGACTCCAATTTACACAAGTCCTTATGGACGGCGGCAGTGACTTAAACCTGTTATATTAGGACACAATCCGCAAACTACGGGTAAACCCAGCTATAATCCGCCATGGCAACACTTCCTTTCAAGGAGTCATGCCGGGTCCAGATACCCAGAGTATGGGTTCCCTTTCGTTAGAAGTCACGTTCGGCTCACCCGACAACTTCCGAAGCGAAAATCTAACATTCCACATCGCCCCATTCGTAAGTCGCTATCAAGCGCTACTGGGACGTGAAGCTTTCGCCCGCTTTAACGCAATACCGCATTATGCATCCCTTAGACTTAAAATGCCCAGCCCACGAGGCATCATCTCATTATAGGGGAATATCAATTGACCCCTAAAGCACGGGTAATGGTGCAGCCGCCTGGACAGCCGCACACTAATCCAGCCCTACTATCCCGGACACGGCTCGACGAGTCCGGCGTAAACATACATAGGCTTAATAGCCGCATAACCCTGTACAAGGGGCTCCGCGTGTTCACGCCAGGAGACAATACGACTCAATTCTTTCTCCAACTATATTCTATTTATTTTAATATAGATTTCTCGCACGCTTATTTTTTACTAAGTTCCTCTCTTTCGCAGATGAACATCATGCTACGCCCGTCCAGGATACGGCACAACGGAGACACGGGCGCAGACGTGCAGTAGGGACCCGTTTCAAGGATTCTTTTCAGATTAAGACCCTGCGTAAACCTTTTTTACTGTCTCTTGTTGACAACATCCCCCGGTTTTAGCTATAACCGAGGAGGAGGCTGGCGTCTTGGCATGTGGCCACGCCAGAATTTTGCACGTAACCTGGACACCAGGGGCTTTTTTACCAAGGGCTCTATTTCGGCCCGTCTTAATAAAGACCGAATACCTTAGGGAGTGTTCGGCGTCGCGAGTTTGGCCTTATATGCATCAGCTCCGAATCATGTCTTTGGTCAAATGTTGGGTTTGCCCGGCTCCTGTGTTTTGCTGCCTTACGTTCCGTTATATCGGCTAACGCGACACCAGGAGAACTACTGCGATTGTGCCCTGGTTCGGCTAGGCGAGCACCTCAGTAGAGAAAGCCGAAAACTGACTGTCATGATATAGCGAGAGACTGGTCAACCACTCGATGACTCTCGGAATCTTTCGGATTCCTCCGCATTAACGAAGGACCGCTTCCCGGTCAGGCACACACGCGCCCTGAATTCGGGCGAGCGTGGTGCCTTTAGGGGCTATTGAGTAGCCCCAATGTCAAACTCCTATGGCTAAGTGAAAGTGATAAAACATTATAGTCCGGTTGCCTAGTTCGCCGCGCTATCACCTCCTTTGTAGGACCAAGACGTTGGATTAGATGTGAAAAGGCGCCTTTTTTGCGAACACCCCGCATTTTATGCGTGGGGGCTGAAGCCAACGACTGCCATCTTTCAGGTTATATACACATATACATTAACGGCCGCACATGAGGTATTCTAATTCTTGCAAGCACAAGTATAAAAAGCTTTTATATTCTATCAAAATATTTATTTTACAATAGCACATGCTATTCGAACACAACATCCTTCGAGCACTGCGCTTCTATTAAATGAGCGCCCGGAAGGACTTCCTCAAAGTAGTGCATGGCAGGTACCCGGCCTTCGTCCGAATCCTGGGATGCAACAACACTGGCCTTCATATCCGCCCAGTATGTCTTGACACGGGCAAGAGCCATTTGTGCACCCTCTATGCACGCCGACCTCTTCATTGTATCAACATGTGGCACAGAACCAAGGAACTGCTGCACCAATCCAAAATAACTATTCGGCTCTGGCTCTCCCGGCCACAAACAACTTGCAACATACTTCATGGCGAGTCCGGATAACCTGTTCAGCTCCGCCCAGGCGGCCAAACGGTCGGATACCGAAAGTGGGCGTTCGGGATTGTGGAACTGCGACCAAAAAAGTTCTTCCAATTTATGGTCACCTCGACCTCAGAAGGGTTCAGTTGCGTCTGCCGCACTCGCTGTCAAATCCAGATAAGTGTTTTCCGCACTCCACTGCCGGTCTAATGGAGCATACCTAGGATCCCCGAACTTCATCCGCAACATATAGGGCCTTCCAGCCGTGATATCTCCGGCCTTACGCAGCTCCTCCTTCATAGCTCTCATTGCAGAGCGAGTATCCTTGGCCTCGGCAGTGATCTTCTCAAGGTCCTTCTGAGCCTCCCTTTCTTCTTGTTCGAGAAATTTACAGCGGTCGGCAGCATCCTTCAATTTTATAGCCATCTCGACTATTACCTTCTTGCTCTGACAGTGAGCAGCCTGTTCGGCTTTAAGCTCTTCAGCCACCTTAACGGCAGCCGCATCACTTTTCCTTGCTTGCTCCTTGGCTCGGGCAAGTTCCACCCGAAGGTTCTCCACGGCAGCAACACTATCTGCATTAAGCACATATATTGTAAGGCACAAGCATCGTAATCCTCTTATCAGATGTCTGTGGAGCATACCTTGTGCCTCGTCTAGCCGCTTATTTACAAGCATGATGTCGGCATCCGCCACGTCAAGTTGCCGCTTTAGCTCGGCAGATTCATCAGTCCGGCTAGCCACCGAACGCCTCGCCACCTTCATAAAAGGTGACATTTTATACCTGGGGTTATGATCCTCTGTGCGCCATCACTCTTGACGACACACAGAGTCTCAGGGGCTACTATTTATACAGGGCGCATTTTATATATGCAGCTCTATCAAAAGGTACACCTTTTCATGTACCTCAAAGCCTGTCAATAAACTCCTGGTGGCCTCGTACAATCTGCTTTCCGCGGATGAAATCCTTCCTATCACCGTGTTCATCAACATACGGTGTTCTTCTGAGACGGACGGTTGCCCGAGTAGATACCTCAGCCTCTCCGACCGCGCACAAGAGGGCACTGGACTAGCCCGACGACCTTTTTCAGGATCCGAACTTGAAGAAACCCGCTGGGACGACACCTCGGGGTCGCCTGCCTCGTAAGTTGGTGCAGCTAGGGGAGGCATTTCGCTCTCCATCATCTCCGGACGAAGATCCCCTGAAGACGAGCTCTGCTGAGAAGGGTTGAGATCCGAACTGCAAGGTAATATTTTGGTTATCTTCCTCAGAAATAAAACAGGGATGCCACTAATTTTTTAACCCCTCTCTTTACTTACGGCTCGGAGGAAAGCTGATCCCCTTGAGGGTGCACTGCGGCCGGGGCAGTCTCTGGCGCCGGATCCTCTGACAAAGATTTCTTCCCCCGTTTCGAGGTCATCCCCTCCAGGTCTTCAAAGGCGCTCCTTTTCTTTCCCAGGTTGGGGGAATTCTCGATTCCTCCCTTCCTGATAGTCTCCTTCGTGGAGGCGGTAGCTCCTTGGTTCCTCTCTTTGCCCTCTGCCGAAAGCATAATCTCCAGCATCCTGGTTAACACGGGATCCGGCGCGGTCTCGGGCAGGGGGGCTGGACACCTGATAAGCTTTTCCTTCGCTATCCACTCCTGGTCAAAGGATAGCTCTGTTAAAAGTGCCACTTTATGATGAAAATGCGGATGGTGTGTCCAAATACGGGGCTACTTACCTTAGCATCCTGGCGATTGCAGCTCAGACCTGCGTCCTCGGATAAGTCCGGACACCTTGCTTGTGATCCGAAGAACAATTTGTACATCTCCACGGGCGTCGCACCCATAAAATGTTGGAGGACTCGTGGTCCCTCCGGATTAAATTCCCACAGGCGGAGAGGGCGACGTTTGCAGGGCAGCGTGCGGCGAATCAGCAGGACTTGCGCCACTACGGTCAACTTAATATCTCTTTCGAGGAGATCTCGAATGCGGTCCTGCAGTAGGGGCACGTCTTTGGATGGCCCCCAGATAAGCCCTTCATTGGCCCATGATGCTCGCCGTGGTGGGGGACCCGAGCGAAAAGTAGGTGGATCCACCCATGTGGTGCCCCTGGGGGCTGTGATGTAAAAGCAGTCCCGTTGCCAAAAGCCGAACTCTTCTTGAAAAGCGCCCTCGGGCCATGGAGCGCCGGCTATCTTGCTTATGATAGCTCCTCCGCACTCAGCGTGCAGCCCCTTGATCATCTTCGGCTCCACCTTGAAGGTTCTAAGCCACAGTCCGAAGTGAGGGGTGATATGGAGGAAGGCCTCACACACGACAATGAATGACAAAATTTGGAGGATGGACTCTGGAGCTAAGTCGTGGAATTCCAGCCCGTAATAGAACATCAGCCCCCTCACGAACGGATCAATCGGGAAGCCTAGCCCCCGAAGGAAGTGAGATGTGAACACCACGCTCTCACCGGGCTGGGGAGAGGGAATGGCCTGCCCTTGAGCATGCAGCCTATGCGAGATTTCGCCGGTTAGATACCTGGCATCTCTCAGCTTTCGCACGTCTTCTTCCGTAATGGAGGAAGGCACCCACCGGCCTTGAAGGTTGGAGCCGGACATCATCGAAGGTCCGAAGCGCCTAAAACTAGAAGCTTTAAGTGTTGGAACTCGAGGCGAGGGGCGGATTCGATTGGATTGAAAGAGGAGGGAGTCGAGCCTTGGTCTCTTTGTAAAGGAGTTGAATACCAAGAGCCCTCCCCATAACTGTTTGGGACTCTCTTTTAATTAGAGAGTCATACCAAAAGGCACGGTTGGGTTACCCATGCCCGTATTGATGAGAATCCCGGAATAAGGGGACACGATCTCTGCTTTGACAAGACGTGCCAAGGAAACCGCCTAGCTAAACACGCTGAGGTGGAACAGTAAAACGATAAAGGCTTGACCATGGCGTGATGTCACGCTGCGGAATACGTCAGCAGATTAGATTTGTGCAGAAACTATTCTCTCTACGGCGGTATGTGGAACTTACTTTTGCAGAGACGGACACTATCCTTGTGTTCAACATCTTCTATGAAGTATTCGGAGGAGGAACCCTCCATGCAATGCCGAAGACAACTTGCGCGCCGGACTCGTCGTCATTGAAGCCTGGTTCAGGGGCTACTGAGGGAGTCCTGGATTAGGGGTGTCCGGATGGCCGGACTATCACCTTTGTCCAGACTCCCGGACTATGAAGATACAAGATTGAAGACTTTGTCCCGTGTCCGGATGGGACTTTCCTTGGCGTGGAAGGCAAGCTTGGCGATAGGATATGAAGATCCCTCCCATTGTAACCGACTCTGTGTAACCCTAGCCCTCTCCGGTGTCTATATAAACCGGAGAGTTTTAGTCCGTAGGACGAACAACAATCATACCATAGGCTAGCTTCTAGGGTTTAGCCTCTCCGATATCGTGGTAGATTAACTCTTGTACTACCCATATCATCAATATTAATCAAGCAGGAGTAGGGTTTTACCTCCATCGAGAGGGCCCGAATCTGGGTAAAACATCGTGTCCCTTGTCTCCTGTTACCATCCGCCTAGACGCATAGTTCGGGACCCCCTACCCGAGATCCGCCGGTTTTGACACCGACAGTGGTTGAACAGTAGCCGGTGGAGTAGCGCACGGTGGAGGCTGTATGAACAGGAGCCCATGGAGGCTGGAGGAGGTCGACGGTAGCCCATGGAGGCTGGAGGAGGTCGACGGTGGAGATGAACAGTATCCCGTGGAGTCCCGTTTTGCGGTACGCCACACCCCTCTCGATGAACAGGACCCCCGTTTCAACCGTAGCGCTCCAACACAAGTCCGTTTCGTCCATTTTGCAGTACGCCACACCCCTCCCGATCAACAGGACCCCCGTTTCGACCATAGGAGGCCCGTTTCCTCTGTTTTGCGGTACGCCACACCCCTCCCGGTCAACAGGACCCCCGTTTCGACCGTATGAGGTCCGTTTCCTCCGTTTTGCGGTACCCACACCCCTCCCGATCAACAGGACCTCGTTCCGAACGTGGCCGGTTGAACACAAGGCCGTTTCCTCCGTTCTGCGGTACACCAGGCCTCGTTTCCATTGTCTGTTCCGTCCAAGCCGGTTGGCTCCCACGCGTTCCGTTGCCTCCCAATGAACACGATGCATTCCGTTGCCTCCCCATGAACACGACGCATTCCGTTGCCTCCCCATGAACACGACGACTCTGTTTCTCCGTTCCGACCCAGCCATGTACGTATGCGTGAGTAGGCGTTCGAGACTCTGCCCGTATGTACGTACGTGGCCGTATTTTCTTTCTTGCACCCTCGCCGCTGTACGTATGTGTACATACTACATGCGCACCTCTACTGCGACATGTGTGCGCCTCTACTACGACACGTGCGCGCCTCTACATCGACCAGTATGTACATACACATTCGCAACTAGAATGACAACGCTACGTATGCTTCGACCAGGTGGGTCCCGACTGTCAGGCACTTCCTTGTCTGCGAAGATGTAGCTGGTGGGTCCCAACAGTCAGGGGGGTGAATCGTTTTTTTGCCTGGATGCACTTCCTTGCGTACTAAGATGTAGCTGGCGGGTCCCAGCAGTTAGGGGGGCGGATCCTTTTTTTTTGCCCGGACGCACTTCCTTGCGTGCGAAGATGTAGCTGGTGGGTCCCATCAGTCAGGGGGAATTTTTTTCAGGAAATACGGTGGCCCGTCCGGTGGGTTCCCGCTGTCAGGTGGAGGAATCATTATTTTCCGCGTAATAAGGAGGCACTTCCTTGCTGCGGCCGTGGACCTAGCTGTCAGCCTCTCCACGTACAGTCCATGTCCGATGGAAGTCGTTCCTTGACCACGCTGACCACGCCGCGCCGAGAGCACCACGACGGTGGATGATGGCGAGGCCTAGGAAGTGGGCGACTCGGAGCCGGGGAAGACGCATCAGTGGATGCCCACGCGAAGAGGAGTATGAGGGTTCACTGGTTCGGCTGCGGTGTGAGGCTGCTGTCGCCGCAGAATAACAGGGGGTGTGGGTGAGTAGAGGGATGGCCTGGCCAGCGGTGGGAGTAGTAGGGGGCGGTGAGGCCTCCGCGGCCGCACAGCCAGCCACGGGAGGTAGGAGCACGCGGCACGACCGGTGCTGGTTTGGGCGGCTGGAGCAAGAAGACCAGAGGTTGAAGAAGCACTACAACCGTTGGATGAACATCGTACGATAACAGGAGCTAGAATCGTTCATATTGAGTAAGTTGACAAAGCCCTTCGTCCCCGTCAACTTGGCAGGCCCACAAGTCAGCCTCCCAGTATGCTGGGTTCCAGCTGGCAGGGGGAGTATTCATTTTTTTGTGCGTAATAAGGAGGCACTTCCTTGCGTGCGAAGATAGCTGGTGGGTCCGACAAGTCAGCGGGGGCACGTTTTTTGCGAAATACAGAGGCCCTTCCGGTGGGTCCCAGATGTCAGGTGGAGGGATCATTATTTTGCGCATAATAAGGAGGCTTTTCCTTGTGTGCAGCCGTGGACCCAGCTGTCAGCCTCTCCACGCACAATCTACTTCCGATGGTGTCGTTTGTTGACCATGTTGACCACGCCACGCCGAGCACATCCAAGGTGGTGGACGACGGCAAGGCCCCGGACAACAATGCGCCAGAGATGGGAAGACGCGGGAGTAGAGTCACGGACGGAGAGGCGTACGAGGGTTTCTAGTGTGGTGTGGTTTGGTAGTCGGTGGAAAAGAACAGGAGGTGTGGAGGGGTGGAGGGATGGCCTGGCCAACGGTGGAGTAGCGCTTCATAGCGAAGCGTGCTAAGCAGAGCTGCTAGCAGCAGGAGGCGGGAGGTGGTCCCGGCGGCGCTGGAGGAAGAAGATGAGAGATTGAAGATGGATGTCGGTCATTGGATGTAAATCCAACGGCTAACATGTCAGAATCATTTGTTGACTAAATTGAGAAGGACTTGTGTTGGCTTCGACCTATTGGCGCACATTTCAGCCTCCAAAAATGTGGCGGTAGAATTTGCGCGGTAGAATTTACAGTCAATTTGATCTTCTTATTTTGAATTACAGCCATTAGCTGGGCTGGGTGAACAATTAATGTAGCATTCATGCGGCCCATTTATTTTATTTCCTAAAAAATTATAGGCCATTTGCACTTTATCTAGATACACAATTTTGCTGGGCTGATTCTAATTATAATGTTGGGTTAGGCCAGCAATGTTATCAAAAAATAAAAAAGGGCTGAGCATTTTGTTATAAATATATTTAAATAATAAGTGATATTATTACATTCGTCCTTAAATCTTACCAAGCTTTTGTACACAATCACTAGGATTTTTGTGCCAAAACAATCCAGGATTTTATTTGTTAAGAAATTATTTTTATAAGTTAATAAGATGTGAGATATTGTTTTCTTACATATGTAAGTATCTGTTAAATATACGATGACAATAAAAATAATATATAATAACATATAAAATAATTTAAATATATATAATATAGTTAGAAGGGAAACATAAGTTGTACCTGGCGTTCCTATTCTTATATAGAAAAATAGAACAGACCTGTGCGTTTTCTTCAAAAAAATACATAAATTGGGCTGCCAAAAATAAAACCTCAGATGGGAGGTCCATAGGCCGGTCGATACATGACGGCCCTAAGAAAATACAAACAGGCCCTCCCATCCGAGGTCGTGGGCTGCACATGTTAAAAATGAAAGCCTAGACGGGGCAGCCCAAAACCACGTCCAACACTTGCCAAAACTTCGTCCCTCGTTTTCTCTGTGTTTCACACACTCGACATTGTGTGGGCATTTTGACCGTGCATCATATAAAGATGTGCTATGCATGAATGTTGATCAGCATGATGTTAACTGGCTGATAGTTCCATTTTCGACCATGAATAAAACTTCCAACATGATGTTAACCCTATTTGAAAAGGCCGTGTTAATATAAATGCTCTGCCTCTGAAAGTTGCAGTTTCTTATCTGAAACTGAACTTGCAGTTTCTTATCTGAAACTAAAACTTGCAGTTTCTTCTCGTCTACACTTTTATACTCCTATGAAACTACATTTTTTAAGTGCTAAAAATAGATCTCTAGAATTCATAAAATTCTTCATATGCTCAATACTGCAAATCTGAAATTCAAAAGACATTCATATATGAAAGTACTCTCAAAATACACAACACAAAACACAATTCACAACCTGCAAATATTGACAACCCTAAGCTCCTCCTGACAATTCACAACCTGCCGGACTATTGGGCTGGGGGGTGGGGGGCAGCCCCCTCCTATTCCTCGGTGGCAGACAGCCGCCCCGTGAGATGATGTGAACAGCGAGGGAGACGATGGCGGGGAAGCGTCGTCGGGCCAACTGCTTTTCTCCTCTTGCACTTGGGTTCGGTTAACGAAGACTCCACCAGCTCGCTCTGGCAGGACACCCTCACAAACGACACCCTATAGATGCTCGATCCTTCAATCTCTGGTGGATGCTCCATCTGGGATCGATACTCCCACCACCGCTCCCTCACGATCGGATTTGGTGAATCTGTTTGCTCCATGGCCCAGAGGAGTAGCTCTATGTACTCCGACGTGACTCCCTCCGGGAGTATCGCCGCCTTTTCGCTCTGTTGCAGATATTTGGCCATGGATGTCGCCATCGCCGCTAGTTGGTCCTTGTTGTCAAACCAATACTGTATCTCCAACATCCTAGCTAGCTTCACAGGGTCGCCGTCTGCGATCCTCACGTATCGGTTGTACTCCTCCATCGATCTACTTCTCCGCGGCACCTTCACTCGCCAGCGGTGTTTTTTGAATGGAAGAGGATAGGAGCATCGCTGGTTTTGTATTAGAACAAGAGAGGAGCGACGCTGGTTTTGGACTGGAACAGGAGAGGAGGGGCGGTGGTTTTGAAATGGAAGAGGAGAGGAGCGGCGCTGGATTTAGATTGGAACAGGAGAGGGGCGGCGGTGGTTTAAGAGGAGAAGAGCGGAAGAGCGGCGCTGGTCTTGGAAGTATTTTTTTGTTGTTTTGCATATTTTGTGTCAAAGTTTGACCACGTACTGTATGTGACAAGCAAAATGTGAATGCATGTCACCAAAAATTTTATCGTTTGGTTCGTATCTGAATGCACTTTCAAATTATATTATTTTTGCAACGTATAACATATATTTATGTGCGAAAATCATGGTCAATTATGACCCAGAATAAAAGGGAGACTAGTTAATGTGGGGTCGCTTTCTTAATTGAAGGGTAAATTGATTTTGATTTTGATCCAGTCACAGCGCGCCGCCCTCTCGGCCAATCCTAAATCACTGCCGCACACTCCTCTCCCTCTTCTCCATTGCAAAACCACCTCCTCTCCTCTCCATCATCTCCATTCCAAAACCACCGTCTCGCCTCTCCCTCTTCTGATCTTCTCCATTGCAAAACCACCTCCTCTCCACTCCATCATCTCCATTCCAAAACCACCTCCTCTCCTCTCCATCATCTCCATTCCAAAACCACCGTGTTGCCTCTCCCTCTTTTGATCTTCTCTCCATTGCAAAACCACCTCCTCTCCTCTCCAGCATCTCCATTCCAAAACCACCTCCTCTCCTCTCCCTCTTCTCTATTGCAAGACCACCGTCTCTCCTCCCATCTTCCAAAGCTAGCACCGGACCACTCAGAACGACATCTATGGAGAGGATGCAGCAGCGAATCAGGTGTTGGAAATATGCCCTAGAGGCAATAATAAAAGTATTATTATATTTCAATGTTCATGATAAATGTCTTTTATTCATGCTATAACTGTATTATCCGGAAATCGTAATACACGTGTGAATACTTAGACCACAATATGTCCCTGGTGAGCCTCTAGTTGACTAGCTCGTTGTGATCAACAGATAGTCATGGTTTCCTGACTATGGACATTGGATGTCGTTGATAACGGGATCACATCATTAGGAGAATGATGTGATGGACAAGACCCAATACTAAGCATAGCATAAAAGATCGTGTAGTTCGTTTTGCTAGAGCTTTGCCAATGTCAAGTATCTCTTCCTTCGACCATGAGATCGTGTAACTCCCGGATACCGTAAGAGTGCCTTGGGTGTATCAAACGTCACAACGTAACTGGGTGACTATAAAGGTGCATTACAGGTATCTCCGAAAGTATCTGTTGGGTTGACACGGATCGAGACTGGGATTTGTCACTCCGTATGACGGAGAGGTATCTCTGGGCCCACTCGGTAATGCATCATCAAAATGAGCTCAATGTGACCAAGGTGTTGGACACGGGATCATGCATTACGGTACGAGTAAAGTGACTTGCCGGTAACGAGACTGAACAAGGTATTGGGATACCGACGATCGAGTCTCGGGCAAGTAACGTACCGATTGACAAAGGGAATTGTATACAGGGTTTGATCGAATCCTCGACATCGTGGTTCATCCGATGACAACATCGAGGAGCATGTGGGAGCCATCATGGGTATCCAGATCCCGCTGTTGGTTATTGACCTGAGAGCGTCTCGGTCATGTCTGCATGTCTCCCGAACCCGTAGGGTCTACACACTTAAGGTTCGGTGACGCTAGGGTTATTAGGAAGACTAGTATGTGACTACCGAATATTGTTCGGAGTCCCGGATGGTATCCCGGACGTCACGAGGAGCTCCGGAAGGGTCCGGAGGTAAAGATTTATATATGGGAAGTTGTCAAACGGGCACCGGGAAGTTTCGGGGTCATACCGGTATTGTACCGGGGCCACCGGAAGGGTTCCGGGGGTCCACCGGGAGGGGCCACCCCTCCCGGGGGACCACATGGGCTGCGTGGGGCAGGGAGCCAGCCCCTGGTGGGCTGGGCGCACCCCCTCCCTTGGGCCCTTGCGCCTAGGGTTGAGGGGGGAACCCTAGAGGGGGCGCCCCCTTGGCTTGGGGGGCAAGCCACCCTCTCCCCCTCTCCCCTTGGCTGCCGCCCCCCTCTAGATGGGTTCTAGAGGGGCCGGCCCCCTTCTCCCTTCTCCCTATAAATAGAGGGGTGAGGGGAGGGCAGCCGCACCACCCTCCAAGGCGCAGCCCTCCCCTCCCCAACACCTCTCCTCCTCCGTTGTGCGCTTGGCGAAGCCCTGTCGGAGTACTGCTTCTCCACCATCACCATGCCGTCGTGCTGCCGGTGGAGCTGTCTTCCTCAACCTCTCCTTCCCCCTTGCTGGATCAAGAAGGAGGAGACGTCTCCCGTCCCGTACGTGTGTTGAACGCGGAGGTGCTGTCCGTTCAGCACTTGGTCATCGGTGATTCGAATCACGTCGAGTACGACTCCATCATCACCTTGCAAGCTTCCGCACGCGATCTACAAGTGGTATGTAGATGCAAACTCATTCCCTCGACTCGTTGCTTAGATGAACTCATAGATGGATCTTGGTGAAACCGTAGGAAAAATTTTAATTTTCTGCAACGTTCCCCAACAGTGGCATCAGAGCCAGGTTTATGCGTAGTTCTCTTTGCACGAGTAGAACACAATTTGTTGTGGGCGTGGATCTTGTCAACTTACTTGCCTCTACTAGTCTTTTCTTGCTCAACGGTATTGTGGGATGAAGCAGCCCGGACCAACCTTACACGTACGCTTACGTGAGACCGGTTCCACCGACTGACATGCACTAGTTGCATAAGGTGGCTGGCGGGTGTCTGTCTCTCCCACTTTAGTTGGAGCGGATTCGATGAACAGGGCCCTTATGAAGGGTAAATAGAAGTTGACAAAATCACGTTGTGGTTATTCGTAGGTAAGAAAACGTTCTTGCTAGAACCCAATTGCAGCCACGTAAAAGATGCAACAACAATTAGAGGACGTCTGACTTGTTTTTGCAGCGATTGATCATGTGATGTGATATGGCCAGAAGTTGTGATGAATGATGAATTGTGATGTATGAGATCATGTTCTTTGTAATAGGATTCATGACTTGCATGTCGATGAGTATGACAACCGGCAGGAGCCATAGGAGTTGTCTTTATTTTTTGTATGACCTGCGTGTCATTGAAGAACGCCATGTAACTCACTTTACTTTATTGCTAAACGCGTTAGCCATAGAAGTAGAAGTAGTCGTTGGCGTGACAACTTCATGAAGACACGATGATGGAGATCATGATGATGGAGATCATGGTGTCAAGCCGGTGACAAGATGATCATGGAGCCCCGAAGATGAAGATCAATGGAGCTATATGATATTGGCCATATCATGTCACAACTATATAATTGCATGTGATGTTTATTATGTTTATGCATCTTGTTTACTTAGGACGACGGTAGTAAATAAGATGATCCCTTACAAAAATTTCAAGAAGTGTTCTCCCCTAACTGTGCACCGTTGCTACAGTTCGTCGCTTCTAAGCACCACGTGATGATCGGGTGTGATGGATTCTTACGTTCACATACAATGGGTGTAAGACAGTTTTACACAGCGAAAACACTTAGGGTTAACTTGACGAGCCTAGCATGTGCATACATGGCCTCGGAACACGGAGACCGAAAGGTCGAACACGAGTCGTATGGAAGATACGATCAACATGAGAATGTTCACCGACGATGACTAGTCCGTCTCACGTGATGATCGGACACGGCCTAGTCGACTCGGATCGTGTAACACTTAGATGACTAAAGGGATGTCTAATCTGAGTGGGAGTTCATAATTTGATTAGAACTTAATTATCATGAACTTAGTCTAAAACCTTTGCAAATATGTCTTGTAGATCAAATGGCCAACGCTCATGTCAACATGAACTTCAATGCGTTCCTAGAGAAAACCAAGCTGAAAGATGATGGCAGCAACTATACGGACTGGGTCCGGAACCTGAGGATCATCCTCATAGCTGCCAGGAAACAATATGTCCTAGAAGGACCGCTAGGTGACGCTCCCGTCCCAGAGAACCAAGACATTATGAATGCTTGGCAAACTCACGCTGATGATTACTCCCTCGTTCAGTGCGGCATGCTTTACAGCTTAGAACCGGGGCTCCAAAAGCGTTTTGAGCATCACGGAGCATTTGAGATGTTCGAAGAGCTGAAACTAGTTTTCCAAGCTCATGCCCGGGTCGAGAGATATGATGTCTCCGACAAGTTATACAGTTGTAAGATGGAGGAAAACAGTTCTGTCAGTGAGCACATCCTGAAGATGTCTGGGTTGCACAACCGTATGACCCAGCTGAACATTAACCTCCCAGATGAGGCGGTCATTGACAGAATCCTCCAGTCGCTCCCACCAAGCTACAAGAGCTTTGTGATGAACTACAACATGCAGGGGATGGAAAAGACCATTCCTGAAGTGTTCTCAATGCTGAAGTCAGCAGAGGCTGAAATCAAGAAAGAACATCAAGTGTTGATGGTCAATAAGACCACTAAGTTCAAAAAGGGCAAGGGTAAGAAGAACTTCAAGAAGGACGGCAAAGATGTTGCCGCGCCCGGTAAGCATGTTGCCGGGAAGAAGTCAAAGAATGGACCCAAGCCTGAGACTGAGTGCTTTTATTGCAAGGGGAAGGGTCACTGGAAGCGGAACTGCCCCAAATACTTAGCGGATAAGAAGGCCGGCAACACCAAAGGTATATTTGATATACATGTAATTGATGTGTACCTTACCAGTACTCGTAGTAACTCCTGGGTATTTGATACCGGTGCCGTTGCTCATATTTGTAACTCACAGCAGGAGCTGCGGAATAAACGGAGACTGGCGAAGGACGAGGTGACGATGCGCGTCGGGAATGGTTCCAGAGTCGATGTGATCGCCGTCGGCACGCTGCCTCTACATTTACCTATGGGATTAGTTTTGAACCTTAATAATTGTTATTTAGTGCCAAGTTTGAGCATGAACATTGTATCTGGATCTCGTTTAATATGAGATGGCTACTCATTTAAGTCTGAGAATAATGGTTGTTCGATTTATACGAGAGATATGTTTTATGGTCATGCTCCGATGGTCAATGGTTTATTCTCGATGAATCTCGAGCGTAATATTACACATGTTCATAGTGTAGATGCCAAAAGATGTAAAGTTGATAATGATAGTCCCACATACTTGTGGCACTGCCGCCTTGGTCACATTGGTGTCAAGCGCATGAAGAAGCTCCATACTGATGGACTTTTGGAGTCTCTTGATTATGAATCGTTTGACACATGCGAACCATGCCTCTTGGGCAAAATGACCAAGACTCCGTTCTCCGGAACAATGGAGCGAGCAACCAACTTGTTGGAAATCATACATACCGATGTGTGCGGTCCAATGAGCGTTGAGGCTCGCGGAGGATATCGTTATGTTCTCACTCTCACTGATGACTTGAGTAGATATGGGTATGTCTACTTAATGAAACACAAGTCTGAGACCTTTGAAAAGTTCAAGGAATTTCAGAATGAGGTAGAGAATCAACGTGACCGAAAGATAAAATTCTTACGATCAGATCGTGGAGGAGAATACTTAAGTCATGAATTTGGTACACACTTAAGGAAATGTGGAATCGTTTCACAACTCACGCCGCCTGGAACACCTCAGCGAAACGGTGTGTCCGAACGTCGTAATCGCACTCTATTGGATATGGTGCGGTCTATGATGTCTCTTACCGATTTACCGCTATCATTTTGGGGATACGCTCTAGAGACAGCTACATTCACTTTAAATAGGGCACCGTCTAAATCTGTTGAGACGACACCGTATGAATTATGGTTTGGAAAGAAACCTAAGCTGTCGTTTCTAAAAGTTTGGGGATGCGATGCTTATGTCGAGAAACTTCAACCTTAAAAGCTCGTACCCAAGTCGGAAAAATGCGTATTCATAGGATACCCTAAGGAAACTGTCGGGTATACCTTCTACTTAAGATCCGAAGGCAAGATCTTTGTTGCCAAGAACGGATGCTTTCTGGAAAAAGAGTTTCTCTCGAAAGAAGTAAGTGGGAGGAAAGTAGAACTCGATGAAGTACTACCTCTCGAACGGGAAAGTGGTGCAGCTCAGGAAAATGTTCCTGTGATGCCCACACCAACTGAAGAGGAAAAGAATGATGATGATCAAGGTACTTCGGATCAAGTTACTACTGAACTTCGTAGGTCCACAAGGACACGTTCCGCACCAGAGTGGTACGGCAACCCTGTCCTGGAAATCATGTTGTTAGACAACAATGAACCTTCGAACTATGAAGAAGCGATGGCGGGCCCGGATTCCAACAAATGGCTTGAAGCCATGAAATCCGAGATAGAATCCATGTATGAAAACAAAGTATGGACTTTGACAGACTTGCCCGATGATTGGCGAGCGATAGAAAACAAATGGATTTTTAAGAAGAAGACGGACGCGGATGGTAATGTTACCATCTATAAGGATCGACTTGTCGCTAAGGGTTATCGACAAGTTCAAGGGATTGACTATGATGAGACTTTCTCTCCCGTAGCGAAGCTGAAGTCCGTCTGAATCATGTTAGCAATTGCCGCATACTATGATTATGAGATATGGCAGATGGACGTCAAAACGGCATTCCTTAACGGACATCTTAAGGAAGAGCTGTATATGATGCAGCCGGAAGGTTTTGTCGATCCTCGGAACGCTAACAAAGTATGCAAGCTCCAGCGATCCATTTATGGACTGGTGCAAGCATCTCGGAGTTGGAACATTCGCTTTGATGAGATGATCAAAGCGTTTGGGTTTATGCAGACTTATGGAGAAGCCTGCGTTTACAAGAAAGTGAGTGGGAGCTCTGTAGCATTTCTCATATTATATGTAGATGACATACTCTTGATGGGAAATAATATAGAATTTCTGGACAGCATTAAGGCCTACTTGAATAAGTGTTTTTCAATGAAGGACCTTGGAGAAGCTGCTTATATATTAGGCATCAAGATCTATAGAGATAGATCGAGACGCCTCATAGGTCTTTCGCAAAGCACATACCTTGATAAGATTTTGAAGAGGTTCAAAATGGATCAGTCCAAGAAGGGGTTCTTGCCTATGTTACAAGGTGTGAGACTGAGCTCGGCTCAGTCACCGACCACGGCAAAAGATAAAGAAGAGATGAGTGTCATCCCCTATGCTTCAGCCATAGGATCTATTATGTGTGCCATGTTGTGTACCAGACCCGATGTAAACCTTGCCGTAAGTTTGGTAGCAAGATACCAAAGTAATCCCGGCAAGGAACACTGGACAGCGGTCAAGAATATCCTGAAGTACCTGAAAAGGACGAAGGACATGTTTCTCGTTTATGGAGGAGACAAAGAGCTCGTCGTAAAGGGTTACATCGACGCTAGCTTCGACTCAGATCTGGATGACTCTAAGTCACAAACCGGATACGTGTATATGTTGAATGGTGGAGCAGTAAGCTGGTGCAGCTGCAAGCAGAGCGTCGTGGCGGGATCTACGTGTGAAGCGGAGTACATGGCAGCCTCGGAGGCAGCGCATGAAGCGATTTGGGTGAAGGAGTTCATCACCGACCTAGGAGTCATACCCAATGCGTCGGGGCCGATCAAACTCTTCTGTGACAACACTGGAGCTATTGCCCTCGCCAAGGAGCCCAGGTTTCACAAGAAGACCAGGCACATCAAGCGTCGTTTCAACTCCATCCGTGAAAATGTTCAAGATGGAGACATAGAGATTTGCAAAGTGCACACGGATCTGAATGTCGCAGATCCGCTGACTAAACCTCTCTCGCGTGCAAAACATGATCAACACCAAAACTCTATGGGTGTTCGATTCATCACAATGTACCTAGATTGGTGACTCTAGTGCAAGTGGGAGACTGTTGGAAATATGCCCTAGAGGCAATAATAAAAGTATTATTATATTTCAATGTTCATGATAAATGTCTTTTATTCATGCTATAACTGTATTATCCGGAAATCGTAATACACGTGTGAATACTTAGACCACAATATGTCCCTGGTGAGCCTCTAGTTGACTAGCTCGTTGTGATCAACAGATAGTCATGGTTTCCTGACTATGGACATTGGATGTCGTTGATAACGGGATCACATCATTAGGAGAATGATGTGATGGACAAGACCCAATACTAAGCATAGCATAAAAGATCGTGTAGTTCGTTTTGCTAGAGCTTTGCCAATGTCAAGTATCTCTTCCTTCGACCATGAGATCGTGTAACTCCCGGATACCGTAAGAGTGCCTTGGGTGTATCAAACGTCACAACGTAACTGGGTGACTATAAAGGTGCATTACAGGTATCTCCGAAAGTATCTGTTGGGTTGACACGGATCGAGACTGGGATTTGTCACTCCGTATGACGGAGAGGTATCTCTGGGCCCACTCGGTAATGCATCATCAAAATGGGCTCAATGTGACCAAGGTGTTGGACACGGGATCATGCATTATGGTACGAGTAAAGTGACTTGCCGGTAACGAGACTGAACAAGGTATTGGGATACCGACGATCGAGTCTCGGGCAAGTAACGTACCGATTGACAAAGGGAATTGTATACAGGGTTTGATCGAATCCTCGACATCATGGTTCATCCGATGACAACATCGAGGAGCATGTGGGAGCCATCATGGGTATCCAGATCCCGCTGTTGGTTATTGACCTGAGAGCGTCTCGGTCATGTCTGCATGTCTCCCGAACCCGTAGGGTCTACACACTTAAGGTTCGGTGACGTTAGGGTTATTAGGAAGACTAGTATGTGACTACCGAATGTTGTTCGGAGTCCCGGATGGGATCCCGAACGTCACGAGGAGCTCCGGAAGGGTCCGGAGGTAAAGATTTATATATGGGAAGTTGTTAAACGGGCACCGGGAAGTTTCGGGGTCATACCGGTATTGTACCGGGGCCACCGGAAGGGTTCCGGGGGTCCATCGGGAGGGGCCACCCCTCCCGGGGGACCACATGGGCTGCGTGGGGCAGGGAGCCAGCCCCTGGTGGGCTGGGCGCACCCCCTCCCTTGGGCCCTTGCACCTAGGGTTGAGGGGGGAACCCTAGAGGGGGCGCCCCCTTGGCTTGGGGGGCAAGCCACCCTCTCCCCCTCTCCCCTTGGCCGCCGCCCCCCTCTAGATGGGTTCTAGAGGGGCCGGCCCCCTTCTCCCTTCTCCCTATAAATAGAGGGGTGAGGGGAGGGCAGCCGCACCACCCTCCAAGGCGCAGCCCTCCCCTCCCCAACACCTCTCCTCCTCCGTTGTGCGCTTGGCGAAGCCCTGTCGGAGTACTGCTTCTCCACCATCACCATGCCGTCGTGCTGCCGGTGGAGCTGTCTTCCTCAACCTCTCCTTCCCCCTTGCTGGATCAAGAAGGAGGAGACGTCTCCCGTCCCGTACGTGTGTTGAACGCGGAGGTGCTGTCCGTTCAGCACTTGGTCATCGGTGATTCGAATCACGTCGAGTACGACTCCATCATCACCTTGCAAGCTTCCGCACGCGATCTACAAGTGGTATGTAGATGCAAACTCATTCCCTCGACTCGTTGCTTAGATGAACTCATAGATGGATCTTGGTGAAACCGTAGGAAAAATTTTAATTTTCTGCAACGTTCCCCAACATCAGGCAGATCGCCGGCGGTGACCAGGAAAAGTTATCCCGGTTGAAGGAGATCCTTAGTTGGTTTGACAATGAGTGGGATATTTCGAGGACGGTGTGGGCCATGTGGCAATGTATGCGAAAGAGTAAGACAGCGGCGATGTACATGTACTCCTCGGCGGTAGTCACGCCGCAGTCCTCCGAATTCATCGAGTATCTCCTATGGGTGATGGAGCAGACAGATTCACCCGAGGCGACAGTCAGGAGGAGGTGGTGGGCGTACAGGTCGAAGGTCAAGCACCCAGAGGATAACGAATCAATCGAGTATGGTGTGCCGTTCGTGAGGGTGCAGAGCCAACCGGAGCCACATGAGTATTCGTTCTCCCACCGCAAGACCGGATGGCGCGACGTCGCTTCCCCGCCATTCTCCACGGTTCCCTTGATGCTCGCCTCGTTTCAATGGCGGCGGTAGGGTTTAAGGTAAGCTTCGCACTAACCTAATCTTCCACCTGCTCATGCTTACAATCAGTGCGACAGCTAATGAAAATCATGCTTACAATCAGTCTCCAAGTACTACACCAATCACCCTAAAATAGCTCTGGACCTTTGGTCAAAGTTGTGACACAGTGTACAAATAAAGAAAAATAGATTGGTGCTTCTTTCAGAAAAGAGTACGCCCTAGAAAATTGCCAATATAAGCTACTAGTATTTGGTTAGAGGATTTGCTGCCGAGAAAGATCCGTCCACAGAGAGCGCCACACATCCCACTGGTGGTGGTGGATGCCAATGCATGCATGCAGCATGGTTGGTGTCGGTAATTTTTACTTGGCACACCTCGCACTCTGCATATATGCCGGTTCCATACGTACATTTGTGTAGTTCCACCAAAATGCAGCTGAATAACCCTGTTTGCGCAGATAATGAAAAAGCGTAATTACATTATAGTGGCACTAGTTGATGAAACACACAAAATAAATAGAATAAAATATTGCGATAGTATCATAGTATGCCATGTTGCGAGGGCGAGATGGGCCCTGCGACGCCTCATACGGTACGCCTCATACTGGACATCGTCCCAAGTCTCCCAGATACACCTTCTGCTAGTGATGAACATCAGTGTACAGCAGTAGTACAAGGAGGCGCCTTCAGACATTCAAATCTCTATTTTTGTACATATCAACTAAAATTAAGCACCCCAGTTTGCAGAAACGCTTAAACATTAACAATGGGACTAGTTGATGAAACATACTTTAACAAAGAGAAGCACTTTCTTTATCTACATTGGAAATGAAATGATAGAGATGACACTCGCTCTATTTTAACTGTATTATTACTTCATTTTACCAGTGAAACTAGGGTCGAGCAGGTGGCAAACGAGGTGTACCGTGCGTCGCAAAGATGGATGTCGGGGGTGCTTAGACTGGGATGCTGAAGCTGGCTCTTTCAGTTACCAACATAGATGATTGAATTCATGGGACCTTTTGGTGCAGTTCACCTAAAATGAAGCAATGTTCCGTGAGCTAGGAGCTTCTTCTTCAATTTTCTTAAGAAAAGGGCTCCAGCCTCGGTTCCATTTCCATCAGAAAATGAAACCCATAGAGCTTCTTCTTCATTAGTTGCAATAAAATTGAGAAACATCAAGGTTGGTTGTGAAGCTCCTGGAATGCTCAACTATAATTTGGATATCATTTGTGCAGTTCAACTAAGATCGAGCGTGAAATGTATATCTCTGTTTGCACGAAAAAGGTAGAAAGGAGGGTGACTAACAAGTGATGAAACATGCATCAAATGAAAAGAAGCATGTTCCTTATCTAAATGGCAATCCTACAAGGACAGTAGCAATTTCTAAAGCAATGGCATTGCTAGATATTAGTGTGGGCATTAGTATTAACTATGACAACCGTTAAATACGACATTGCTTTGGGCACGGGAGAGTAGGCGGACCAGGATAGTTGTATTTCTAACGAAAAGAACCAACTTATCTTAATGGGAAATTTTAGGAGGACATGTAAAGAAGTGCCATTGATTCATATTACTGGAGGCATTACATTGAAAACAACATTGGTTTAATGTGTCCTTACTTTTAACAGTGCGACTGCTACATTTTACCAGTGGAATTACATAAGAGTTGCTCAGGGCAACAAACATCAGAACAGGATATCTGGGTTGGTCCCATTTTTGTTCGGTATAGCCACCTTATACTGTGTGAGGCTAGCAAATCTAGTGTTGGACTTACTCTGTTGACTTGTCCCCCAGTCCCCACTTTCTTTCCTTTTTCAACCAATAGATCGGGTTTACATTGAGTTTGTACTGCATTTCCCTTTATTTCCCTATTAGACCTAGAGACCAGTTGGATAGCCAGTCTCTGCTACTTTTCGCCCCCATTATTTCCTCTTTCGACCAAGTCCTAGATTCAGGTAACAAATCCTCCCCCACCCCCACCCCCTTTCTTCCTTGTTTTAACCAAGTAGTACTAGATTCGAGTGCATGAACTAGTTTTACCTCTTAAACATAAAAAATTTAGGTGGTTTTCAAATAGCCGATTGATCCTATCTATGAGGGGGCCTGAGAAATAGTAAAAGTTACAAATGCAGCGACGTCAGGAGCTCGGGAAGTAGAGCAAGGACGGTTTCAAAGGAAGTTATACTTGATGGTCACCGAGATGTCGCTAGGTGGGCGGCGGGAGGCCGGATCTGCCCACACTACGGCAGCGATGAAGAAGGGGTTGGAGGCCCTCCCTCGCCAGCGGTGCTTGGGAGAGAACGGCAAGGCAGGCTGATCGGGACGCGCCCAGCAGTGGGTAAGATCCGTTGCCGAGGACGACCGCGTGAACGTTGCACGTTCTCACCTTCCCTGGCAGAGAGGATCTGGCTGGATCTGTGACCAGCGGTGAGCAGAGAGAGAGAGAGAGAGTGTGTGTGTGGCCACCGCTGTCGTGTTTAGATCTAGAGAGGCCGAGACAGTGTGAAGAGAGCAACACTAGCAAGCAATCGCAGAGGCTCCTACCTATATAGTGGAGTAGTACTTAGTTTTCTTTTGTCTACCGGAGTCGGCTTGACCTCGTCAATGACTATCGAGAAGTCTTCATGCACGTGGCCCGGAGGCGCAGTTGTCATCATTTTGATCTGAAGCGCCGGATTATAACATATAACACAAAAAAATGCCACATGACAAGAAATCGTAACCTCACTGCCCAAAGGAGACAACATGAATCCCGACGGACAAACTAGACGAGGAACAAAGCTCAAATTAAAGATAAACTCATAGAAATGGGGTCCGTCGATAGATGTCCTAATTAACATAGCCGGCTTGACCTAGATGGCAGCCGAGTAGTCACTGTTCGTGCATGTGCCCCCAATGACTAGCCCAACTCAGTTGTCGCTGTTTAACCCTCGCAGTGATCCGAAGCACATGACACATAATTTTGCGAGATGACAAGAAACCTTTTTTTTAGATTTCTCACCACAACTATAGCCATGTACAACACAGCCTGCACGATATGTAGACGATAGGCAATCCAGGCGTGTCTGCTGGAGTCTGGTCACATGCATGGACAAACTGATCTTCCGTGTCTTGCAGGGATCGTCCAGGCACCAACGTAGTACAACACTTCTCTAGTACTATCTCTCGTCTCCCTCTTCTATTAAGTCACCCGACTTGCGGGGCCGGGGAGTGTGCCTATGGTCGGTTCTCAATTGTCGTCCCACATGTGTGTGCGAACGCAATATGACGCGTGTTCCATTCGGAGAGGAGCGTGCCAGACCGATCGACCGTCTGGGGTGCAACACGAATGCGACGGGCGTGATGTATAATCCATACATGTGTACCGCCGTTTTCTAGACGCTTTGCTCCATGGCGCGGGCGCAATCCATGGATACAAAATTAGTATTTGTATACTATTTAAAAGTCGAGGGCGGGGCTTTTCCTGCCCGGTAGGCGGCGGGACAGTTCCGCCTAGTCGGTTCGACAGTGACGCGAGAAGACGAGGGAGTAGGCTGCTGCAAACGTAGGGCTGTGTGATTTGACAGGGAGTTACTGCTGGATAGGTGGGGCCCCGTGATTTGACTTGCCATTATCATTTTAACTGCGGCGCTACGACCGGCGTGAGTCTCTCGATTCCTGACCACCTCCATATAGGTGCCTCTCCCAATGCTCCACCATGTCGTAGAGGCTGGCTCTTGCATGAGAGCCCACTTCTCCACTTTTTCCTTGCCTCTCTTTCCTCCACATATGCAAAAATGCCATGTAAAGCGCACTATTGTACTTACTTGCTCCTACAGGTGCTTAAGCTTGTCACATAGGCATAAAGTCTGATGTGGCAAGTTAATCAAGAAGAGAGAGACTAGTTTGGTGACCCAAGGAATAAACGGTGCTAAGTGCGTGTACCTAGGTGAAAAGACAATTTTGAGTATATAGCTAATTAAATTAAGCAAACTTAGCAACACCATTTCATTGGAAGAGGTAACTCCTTGGCAAATGCAATAAATACTAGTACTCCCTGTGTCCCATTATATAAGAACGTTTTTGACACTACACTAGCTAGTGTCAAAAACGTTCTTATATTATGGGACGGAGGGAGTACAAAGAAAGAGATAGAGAGGAGTAAAAAAATACACTTATAGCCAACCTTATAGCCAACCTTGTTGTAGTATGAGTGACTAAGTGATGACTATGTATGACATGCCAACATCAGATAGCCTAACGCGCCGTGTTAAATCTCCAAGGGCGCGACCACACGAGCGACGCGACGGTCATGGTAGGTGTTGGTGTCAAAACTGGCAGATCTCGGGTAGGGGGTCCTGAACTGTGCGTCTAGGCGGATGGTAACAGGAGACAAGGGACACGATGTTTTACCCAGGTTCGGGCCCTCCTGATGGAGGTAAAACCCTATGGCCTGCTTGATTAATATTGATGATGTGTGTTACAAGAGTAGATCTACCACGAGATCAAGGAGGCTAAACCCTAGAAGCTAGCCTATGGTATGATTGTTGTTCGTCCTACGGACTAAAGCCATCCGGTTTATATAGACACCGGAGAGGGCTAGGGTTACACAGAGTCAGTTACAATGGTAGGAGATCTACATATCCGTATCGCCAAGCTTGCCTTCCACGCCAAGGAAAGTCCCATCCGGACACGGGACGAAGTCTTCAATCTTGTATCTTCGTAGTCTTGGAGTCCGGCCGATGATAATAGTTCGGCTATCCGGACACCCCCTAGTCCAGGACTCCCTCAGTAGCCCCTGAACCAGGCTTCAATGACGACGAGTCCAGCGCGCATATTGTCTTCGGCATTGCAAGGCGGATTCCTCCTCTGAATAATTTATAGAAGATTGTGAACACCAGGATAGTGTCCGGCTCTGCAAAATAATTTCCACATACCACCGTAGAGAGAATAATATTTACACAAGTTCAATCTGCTGACGTATTTCGTGGCGTGTCGTCACACCACTACCAAGCCTTTACTTGAATTGTTTTTATTGTACCACCTCAGCGCGTTTAGCGAAGCGGTTTCCTTGGCACGTCTTGTCGAAGCAGAGATTGTGTTCCGGGATTCCCATTAATACGGACGTGGGTAACCCAACCGTGCCCGTTGCCACGCCCCTCCATCGAAGGCGGGTTCCAAACGGTCACGGGGACGGCTCTTCGTATTCTTCCTCTTTATAATGAGACCAAGGCCAGTTCTTTTTCTTTAATCCTCAATCGAATCCGCCCCTCGCCCCCGAGTTCCAACACCCAGGGCTCCAGATTCGGGTACCTCCGACCTTCGACAATGTCCGGCTCCGACCTACGAGGCTGGTGGATGCCCTCTTCCGTCACGGAAGAAGACGTGCTAAAGCTGAGAGACGCCAGGTACTTGACCTACGAGATTTCGCATAGGTTGCCTGCCTGAGGGCAAGTTATTCCTACTCCCGAGCCCGGCGAGAGCGTTGTGTTCGTGTCTCACCTCCGTCGGGGTTTAGGCTTCCCGATGGATCCCTTTGTGAGGGGGCTCATCTTTTACTATGGGCTGCAATTCCATGACTTGGCTCCGGAGTCCATCCTCCACATCTCATCATTCATTGTCGTTTGCGAAGCCTTCCTCCGCACTACCCCTCACTTCGGTTTGTGGCTCAAAACCTTCAACGTGGAGCCGAAGATGATTGAGGGGCGTCTGGCAGAGTGCGGCGGGGCGGTTATAAGCAAGAGGGCCGACGCTCCATGGCCCGAGGGCTCTTTTCAGGAGGAGCTCGGCTTGTGGCAACAGGAGTGGTTCTATATCACCGCTCCAAGGGGCAGCAGGAAGAAGCCGCCGCCCGTCTTCCGCTCGGGCCCTCCACAACGGCTGACGTCATGGGTCAACAAGGGGCTTAACTGGGGGCCGTCCAAAGACGTACCCCTGTTGCAGGACCGGATTCGAGACCTCCAAGAAAGGGAGATTAATCTGGTGGTGGTGGCACAGGTTATGCTGATCCGGCGCCTTTTGCCCTGCAAACGTCGCCCCCTCCGCCTGTGGGAATTTAATCCGGAGGGGCCACGAGCTCTCCAACACTTCATGGGTTTGACACCCGCGGAGATGTACAAACTATTCTTCGGATCGCAAGAGATGCGTCCGGACTTGACCGAGGACGCCGGCCTAAGCTGCAATCGCCCGGATACTCAAGTAAGTAGCCCTATGTCTGGACATATTGTCCATTTATTTATCATGGGTTTGCCTTTTAACCAGCTATCCCTTGGACAAGAGTGGATAGCGCAAGCAAAACTGATACGGTGTCCGGTCCCCCTCCCTGAGACCACACCGGATCCCGTGTTAGTCAAAATGTTGGAGTTTGCGCCTTCGGAGGAGGGCGAAGGGGGCCACAGGGAAACTACCACCTCCGCCAAGGAGGCTTTCAGTAAGGGGGGAATCGAGAGTCCCTCCTTCCAGGGGGAGAAGAGGAATGCTTCCGAAGACCCGGAGGCCAAGGCCTCAAAGCGGGGAAAGAAATCTGCACCGGAAGGTCCTGTGCCGGGAAGGGCCCCAGCCGCACAGTCTCCCCATTGGAATCAGCCCTCCAGCAATCCGTAAGTAAAAAAGGGGGAATTTTGTAATAGGGAACGCCCCTATATTATTTCCAAAGGTAACCGAAGTTTTCACCTTGTAGTTCGGATCTCAACCCATCTCAGCAGAGCTCAACCTCGGGGGACCTTCGTCCGGAGATGATGGAAAGCAAGACGCCTCCGTCTGCCGCCCCGTCGGGCGGGGCGGACAACCCTGAGGTGTCGTCACGGAGGGTCTCCCCGAGTCCGGCGGGGCCGGAGAGTCCGGCACCCATTGGAGTACGACGGGTTGAGCTGCAGGATTTGCTCAAGAGGGCGTCTATCTCGGAAGATCACCATACATTAATGAGTACGGTGATTGAAAAGATCTCATCCACCGAGAGCGGGTTGTATGAGGCCGTCGGAATCTTGCTGACGGGGTTTGAGGTACGCAAAAAATGACACACCTTTTGACAGTTTTGCACATGAAGTGCGCCCTATATAGATAGTAGCCCCTGAGACTTGGTATGCTGTCGGAAGCGATAGCGTGCCAAGGATCATAATCTCAGTTATAGAAAGTCGCCTTTCCTATGCAGGTGGCGGAACATTCGATGGCCAGCCGGACTGATGGAGTTGCCGAACTGAAGAGGCAACTTGATGTTGCGGATACGGACATCGCCTTGGTCAATAAACGATTTAACGAGTCGCAAGGTAGGTGGTTGCTCCGCGGTTGCCTAGTAAGGGAGCTGGTGCCCGTTCCTTACAATTTGTATGCTTGATGCGGATGGCGCCGCTGCTATGGAAGATCTTCAAGCAGAGCTTGCTCGAGCCAAGGAGCAAGCCGGGATAAGTAATGCGGCTGCCTTGAAGGCAGCAGAAGAGCTAAAAGCCGAAAAGGCTGCTCACTGGCGAAGCAGGGAAGAGTTGGCCGGAATGGCCTTGAAATTAAAAGATGCTACCGACCGTTGTGAGGTTCTTGAAGGAGAACGCCGAGTGGAGCAAGAGGGCCTGAAGAAGGCCGGCGCCGAAGTCAAGGATGCCTGGAGTGAGATGCCGGCTATGAAGGAGGAACTGCGTCAAGCCGGAGACATTGCGGCTGGAAAGCCCTTTCTTCTGCGTAGGAAGTTCACGGATCCGAAGTATGCTCAGTTGGGCCAATTGTGTGGTGCGGAGGATCCTTATCTTGATTTGGCAGCGAGTGCGGCGGACGCAGTCGTGCACTTCCGAAGCCAGAAGGATCATGAAATGGAAGAGCTTTACTGGTCTCAATTCCATAGTCCGGAGCGTCCACTTCTGTTGACTGATCGGCTGGCTGAGTGGGCTGAGCTGAATAGATTGTCCGGACTTGCCATGACGGATGTGGTCACTCATTTGTGGCCGGAAAGGCCCAAGCCGAAGAGTTATTTTGGCTTGTTGCAGCAATTCCTTGGGGCGGTGCCGCATATCAGGGCGATGAAGCGGTCGGCATGCATAGAAGGTGCACGGATGGCTCTCGCCCGTGTGAAGACATACTGGGCGGACATGGATGCCACCGCTGTTGCATCCCGGGGTTCGGACAAGAGCTGATTACCCGCTGAGCACTATTTTGAGGAAGTCCTGCAGGACGCTCGTTTAATAGAGTCACAGTGCTCGAAAGATGTCACGTTCAAATGACGTGTATGATTTGTGAGATCATGTTTATAATGCAATAGATTTTTATACTTGTGCGTTCAAGTATTGAATTATCTCCTGTGCGGCCGTATATGTATGAATAACCTGAAAGTTGCAGTCTTTGGCTTCAGCCCCCACGCACATGGTGCGGGGGTGTTTGCAAAAAAAAGCATTTTTTCACACTTAATCCAACGTATTGGTCCTTTGAAGGAGGTGATAGCATAGCAAACTAGGCAACCGGACTATAATGCTTTATCACTTTCACTTAGCCATAGGAGCTCGATGGTGGGGCTACTATATAGCCCCTAGAGGCACCGCGCTCTTCGAACTTGGGGCGCGTATGTGCCTGACCGGGAAGCGGTCCTTCGTCAAAGCGGAGGAATTCTAAACATTCCAATAGTTGATCGAGTGGTTGACCAGTCTCTCGCTATATCATGACAGTCAGTTTTCGGCTTTCTCTACTGAGGTGCTCGCCCGGCCGAACCGGGGCACAATCGCAGTAGTTCTCCTAGTGCCGCGTTAGCCGATGGAGCGGAACGTAAGGCAGCAAAACACAGGAGCCGGGCAAACCCAACATTTGACCAAATACATGATTCGGAGCTGATGCATATAAGGCCTAACTCGAGACGCCGAACACTCCCTGAGGTGTTCGGTCTTTATGATACCGGGCAGAACAATGCCCTAAGCCCCTAGTGTCCAGGTACAGGCGGGAACTTCTGACGCGGCCGATGCCAAAACGCCAGCCTCCTCCTCGGTTTTGGTAGAAAACCGGGGGATGTGTATCAACAAGAGACAGTAAGAAAGGTTTACGGAGGGTCTTAATCTGAAAAGAATCCTTGCGGTCCCTGCTGCACGTCTGCGCCTATGTCTCCGTTGTGATGTATCCTGGACGGGTGTAGCACGTGCTTCATCTATAAAAGAGAAGGACTTAGTTTGGAAGAATATATCGTGCAAAGGTTGTATTTAAAATAAAGTATAATTTGGAAGATGAATAAAGTTGAGCTTTATTGGCTCTCATCGTTTATACGCGCAGCCCCTTGTAAAGGGGTATGCGGCTGGGAAGCCCCTTGTTTATTTATGCCGGACTCGCCTAACCGTGTCCGAGGTCTGAATGACCTGTCTTTAGGGGCTTTGACCTGCAAGGTCAGATTAGTGTGTGGCTGTCCAGGTGGCCTCACGTTCTCCGTGGTCGAGGAACACTCGGAGTTACTCTTTAATGAGATTATGCCGCGTGGACCGGGCATCTTAAGCGTAAGAGACGCGTAATGCGTTATTGCGTTAAAGCGGGCGAAAGCTTCGCGTCCCAGTAGTGCTTGAGGGCCACTGTGAAATGGGGCGGTATGGAGAGTGAGCTTTTCACGACGGAGGTTGTCGGATGAACCGGACACAACCTCTAGTGGTACAGAGCTTGTTCAATTGGCTTAAAGGCCTGGCGTCACTCCTTTGAAGGAAGTGCTGCTACGGCGAATGTTGGTAGGGTCTATCCCCATTCTGCGGATGGTGTCTTGGTATGGCAGGTGCCGCATTGTGTTTTCGTGTTAGCACATGAAGTGATTTCACTGTTTTGAATTCTAGTGGGAAAGTCTTTTGTTTTCCGGCGTTCTACTTGTGGGGTTCATCGTCGTCTTCGCTTGGTGTGTCGAGCCCCTTGCGTTCGGCGTTAAGTCGGCCGGACTGTTTGAAGACCCAACAATCTCTGTGGGTATGGTTTGCAGGCTTCCCGGAGGTACTGTGTATTTGACAAAGCCTATCCAGAATTTTGTTAAGGTTGCATAGCTCGTCACTGTTGTCCTTGAGGGGCAGTGTTTTGTTATTCGGCCGAGAGCTTTTGAATCCGGCGTTGACCGCCGTGCTATTTGGGCCATTTTCCTTATTCCGGCACTGATCTTTTCTGCGTCGTGATTTCCCATTTCCATCCCTGACTTCGGATGTACTCGGGTCGCTGGTGCTGCATCTAGCCAGCCAGCTGTCCTCCCCTGCGCAAAAGCGGGTCATGAGGCTTGTGAGTCCGGCCATTGTTCTTGGTTTTTCCTGGCCGAGGTGTCTGGCGAGCCATTCGTCACGGACGTTGTGGTTAAAGGCCGCTAAGGCTTCAGCGTCCGAATAGTCGACTATTTGGTTCTTTTTGGTGAGGAACCTGTTCCAGAATTTGCGTGCTGACTCTCCGGGCTGTTGAGTTATGTGACTTAAATCATCTGCATCCGGAGGGCGGACATAGGTCCCTTGAAAATTTGCTCGAAATGCATCCTCGAGCTCTTCCCAACTTCCAATGGTATTTTCTGGGAGGCTTTTTAGCCAATGCTGAGCTGGCCCTTTGAGCTTGAGGGGTAGGTATTTTATGGCGTGGAGATCGTCTCCTCTAGCCATATGTATGTGTAGGATATAATCCTCAATCCAGACTCCGGGGTCTGTTTTTCCGTCATATGCCTCTATGTTTACGGGTTTGAATCCCGCTGGAAATTCATGATCCAGTACCTCGTCGGTGAAACATAGTGGGTGTGCAGCGCCCCTGTATTTAGGTGTGCCGTTGTCTTCAAACGCTCGGCGGATTGTGTTGCTTCCTGTAGTCTTCTTTTTTGGCCCATAGATAGACCTGACTGGGTCATCCTTTTTCTGAGGATTTTTATGCTGATCGTGTGCCGGCTTGTGTGCGGAGCCCCTTGCTGTTCTTTGCCTCTCATCTGCTCGTCTATCCGGCCAGGCGGCCTCTTTCTTTTTTGACTGCGGGGGCTCTAAGGCCTCCTCGTCGAATTCGGGCAACAACTTGTGCTTCGGGTAACTCTTTGCCTGGCGACTAGCATCATATTTATCTGCGGTATTGAGTACTTTGCTCCATCTCATTCTGAGTGCGTCCTCTGCTATTTTGAGCTTCCGCTTTTGCTTCTTCAAACTTCTTGCAGTAGCGATGAGCCTTTTATGAAGGTTCTTATGCTCTGGCGATGTGTTCGGCGTGAGATCGTCTAGGCCCTTGTTTTCGCTGGGGATGGGTTGCTTGTCTAGTTCACCATGTTCGGATGATTGCTTGGTTGCGTGTTTGCCGTCCACTGCTTCGCCCTGCTCTAGGGCCGGGTCTGTATGGGTGCCGTTTTTATCGAGGCGGGACTTTGGGCGGCGCTTGCGTCGCTGTTTTGGTTGTTTGCTGGTGGAGTTGTCCTTCGTTGTGTCTCGTTGTTTCTCATTATCGCTTCCTTTTGGTGTATCCACCATGTATATGTCGTGAGTTGGGGTGGCTTTCCAGTGCCCGATAGGCGCTGGTTCTTGGTCGTCTCCGGCATCGTCGTCCATACCGTCGATGTCTTCGGAGTCGAAGTCTAGCATGTCGGTTGGATCGTCGACAGTGGCTACTAAGTGGGTGGTGGGTGGGCGTTGAATTTCTTCGTCGTCCGCATCCCAACCGTCCTGACCGCAGTCTGGCCAGGGCTCTCCTGATAACGAGAGACACTTTAGCGAACTCAAGATGTCGCCAAAAGGTGAGTGTTGGAAGATGTCCGCAGCGGTGAAATCCATGACCGGCGCCCAGCCGGATTCGATTGGAGGGGGCACGGGAGGTTTGGAGTCCGGCAAGGAGTCCGGCACCTCGGAGTCACGAGCTTCATGAGGGACAAGGTCAGTGTTCGGCTCTATCACCATAGAGGTTGCAGCTCCTGAGGCGGTGTCTAACCATCCGTCCTCGATCTGTGCAGCCGGCTCTGAATTGAAGATTGGAGCGGACTCGAGTGCGGCCTCCAGGGTACTGTCCGGCTGCAGAGCTAAATCATGCCCATCGTGACAGTGCGGCGCGCTTGGCTGTGGCCCTAACCCGTCGAAGATCAAGTCCCCGTGGATGTCAGCCGTGAAGTTAAAACTTCCAAATCTGACCTGACGGCCAGGGGTGTAGCTTTCGATCTGCTCCAGATGGCCAAGTGAATTGGCCCGCAGTGCAAAGCCGCCGAATACGAAGATCTGTCCGGGGAGGAAGGTCTCACCCTGGACTGGGTCATTGTTGATGATCGAAGAGGTCATCGAGCCTATCGGTGACGACACAGAGGAACTCTCAATGAAAGCACCAATGTCGGTGTCAAAACCGGCGGATCTCGGGTAGGGGGTCCCGAACTGTGCGTCTAGGCGGATGGTAATAGGAGACAAGGGACACGATGTTTTACCCAGGTTTGGGCCCTCCTGATGGAGGTAAAACCCTACGTCCTGCTTGATTAATATTGATGATGTGTGTTACAAGAGTAGATCTACCACGAGATCAAGGAGGCTAAACCCTAGAAGCTAGCCTATGGTATGATTGTTGTTCCTCCTACGGACTAAAGCCATCCGGTTTATATAGACACCGAAGAGGGCTAGGGTTACACAGATTCGGTTACAATGGTAGGAGATCTACATATCCATATCGCCAAGCTTGTCTTCCCTCCCAAGGAAAGTCCCATCCGGACACGGGACGAAGTCTTCAATCTTGTATCTTCGTAGTCTTGGAGTCCGGCCGATGATAATAGGCTATCCGGACACCCCCTAGTCCAGGACTCCCTCAGTACGCGCGACCATGGTACGGGCTGCTAGCAGCCCTTGGATCTAAGATCAAACGGTCGCATGCTAAGTTGCTGAAAATTTGCAGAATAACCCTCCAAGTTAGGATATTCACCCATAGGTCTAGAATCACACCTTGCAACCGTTCGATCTCTGATCCAAGGGCTCTCGGAAGCCCGTATCATGGGAGAATGGAAAGCCACTACCCTGCCATTCGCACGCTGGCAGTTCGCTCCTACTCATCCCCGCACGTCCTTTAATACTACGTCGGTTCGCTCCTAGTCGTCCCGTCCATTCACATTAGTACATTACGATAGTTCCACTAATCATAACCCTCCTCCCAAATCCATGGCCTCCCAAATCTCCCCGATCTGCGGTGAGTACAAGGTTAGAACCATCACCGGCGATGAGTTCGACGTCATCTACACCCGTTCTTCCGTGACGGTGAAAGGATTCCTTTCTCGCTTCAGATGCATGTTCGAAGACTCAGATGATGTGTGGGTCACTAGGCTAGATGTTGAGTACACCACAGTCGTGGGGCGAGAGAAGGATCTAAAGGATGAAGAGAGGAAGAAGCCCGCCATGATCCAGATTTATGTGCATGACTTATGCTTGGTCTACCACATATGCCATGCCGACGTTGAGTGTCGGGATTTTAAGGACTTCCTCGATAGCAACCTAGTCAAATTCGTTACGGTAGACTTTGGTAACGACAAAGAAGTCCTACATCGGATAGGCCTCGTTGTAGGCAACACCTTCGACCTCTAAAAGAATCGGCTGGTGTCCTCTCGTCAGCCTTCAATGCTGACCCTGGCAGGAGCCATGGTTCATCCTTCGTACGGTAAACTGGAGAAACCTCCATACACGTTTCATCATCATGCATGGTAGCGGAATGTACTAGATATAGACCACATCCAGTATGCTGCAATGAATGGCTACCTTTGTTTCAATATCTACAAGGGTTGGATGAAGAGCAACAGCCAAGTTGGCGGTTCAAGCAAAGAAGTATCGGCCAAGAGGAAGAGGGACAAGGACGAAGTCAAGGACGTGGACGAGGACTCTGAGTAAGGTGGCAGTGTTGTTGCTCATGGTGGTTCTAATGCAGTGCCTACCGGAATAGTTGCAAAGTTTAATTTTAGGCGCGCTTAATTTAATTTGAGGGGTGTGTTGTGCTGAGCCCCCAGCAGAACTATGTTATGTTTCTTCTTGTTACTTTAACTCTTCAGTAAGTACATACTAGTATTTCTTACATTTCATCTTTTAGTTGGTATAGTATTGCCACTCGTTTCTTCACATTATATACGTACAATATATATGGCCAACATCATATAGCCAACAATTTAGTTGTCAAAGAATTTCAGGGTGCTTAGTTTTGTCAAAGAATTCCAGGGTGCTTAGTTTTATTTGAGGGGTGGGTTGTGCTGGACACCATTATTGTGACTAGCCTTTTTAATAGTACTGTATGCATAATTTGGCGATGAGTGCTCTCTATATGTACCACCTTTTTTTTCAAGTTTTTCTCCATGGCGCAATCCATCGATACTACTGCTGTACAAAACTATACATTTTTTAAAAGGCTAGAGGGCGGGACAGTCTAGCTTGGTCGGTTTCACGAGAGGCAAGGGCCTTTGTGATTTGACGGCTCATTACTGCTGGAAGGCGGGGCCTTATGATTTGACTGCTCGTATAAATGCGCCGACGACCTGATCAAGGAGGAGCAAAGAACCGTGTGGTATACTCAAATTTTCCACTGGAGTAGTACTGCGACGGAGGAGCACGAAACATGGCAGCCCAGTGCCATATGGCGATAAAAAATGATCTAATTTTCTAGTCATCTCATTGTTAGCATTGTTCTATTCATTCCATCAAAAAACAAAAACCATTGTTCTATTCATGCCTCGGAGAGAACATGACACGTGCGGCGAAACACCCGAAGCAAAAGACGAAACACAATAGCAAAAGAAGAAGGAAGATTATCACCCCAAATGATCTAATTCGTCGTGGAGTCGTAACTGCTTCTTCATCGCCTCCACGACCTCCATCTCCTAGCGCGTATCCTCCGCTATCTTCTTCATTCTGTCCATGACGTGGGATTTCTCGATGCGAGCCTTCATCATCTGTTCCACGGCCGCATTACGTACCTTGATAGCAGCCGGGTGCTCGATGCGGAGCTTCGCCAACTCCTCCTTCTGTTCCATGACGAGGGCTTGGAGCATCTTCATTGAGGAACTACTATTCTCATGCAGCTTCTTCCATCCGACGTTCTTCTCCTTCAACAGGTCGATCTCATGGCAGAGCTTCGCCTTGTCCTCCTGAAGTCGCAGGATTTCGCCGGTCGCCTTCTTCTCCGAGGCAATGCTCTTCTTCAGTAGCATCACCAAGCCGGTGGTCAACTCCCCCTACTGATTGAGCTCAGCGGGCATGTCATCGAGGCTCTCCTTCAGCAACTCCATCAAGCCTTGGATGAACTCCTTCTGCTTATTGAGGTGCTTATTGAGCTGATCGGGCATGCCATCGAGAGATAACGACTCCAGCTCCGCCGGCTCGGCTTGTTCGCCTCCGCGGCTAGGGTGCTCCTGGGAGCCATCACCTGCCGTGAGAGATCTTTCGAGGTCTCTGCATGGCAGCGAGCCCTCTTTTTTTCCGCAGTCTTGGTTGCCGCTCCCTTGTTACGAGTAGTTCTCGACCTAGAGCTCTGCTCACCGGCCATGGCAACGACAGACGAAGAAGAAGCACTTATGAGGAGGAAAGGTAGAGTAATTTTCGGTTAGGTAGTTCCCCTTTTTATAACCTAAGTACTAGCACTAGTATTACTAATACCTACATAGTGGGAACACGTTCAGGTTTGGTACGTACTAGTAGGTGTGAGCAGGCTTTCGAATGTGATGGGAAAAAGGTAAAGATTAATTGATGGTTTTGGTTTCAAGGCCCGAAATGGCTCCCAATGAGTTTAGCGGAACATAAATTTCAAGTACTACACTGCTCAAATGCGTAAATATTATGTTACTGTAAAAAATTGGCACAAAATACGAAGGAGACCAATGGAAGTACTACTAGCAACCCATGATTTAACTACTCGCATGCGCGCAGTGGAGTAATAATGTCTTTCTTCTGCCCTCACGTCCACTCAATTTGCATGCGCTGTATTAATTGACCATCAATGAAGTGAACAACTTTACACGCGTCAAATTATCACATGGGGTGGATCTTGGTACAAAATTGCGTCCATCCGTGTACCCGCGTGTGCGTGCGAGGGAATGAGTGCGTGCGTGGCGTGCGTGCACATCTTTGCTTCGTGCATGTACCGCCAGTATGGCTCAGGGTGGACGAGTACATTCTTCTGGAACCAGCAGCACATCACTGTTATCAATCCACGCAAGGAGGTCGCGACAACGCCTCCACATGTGCCAGGTGGCTTCATGAACTGTAAGAGAGACACTGTGTAGTGTGCCATTGGTATATTAATTTACGTGTTTTGCACATACTCGAAGTACTAGTAAGGTACACGTGCATTGCACGCATCAGATTTTGCAACCAAATTATGAATAAATACCACACTATAGCATGTAAGCTCTGAGTCATATATGCGTGATGTAGCCCTTCGTTAATTTCTTATAGTTCATCTCATTCAAAATCAATTAGTTTTTATAAAAAAAGCTAAGAACGCGTGAATAGGAAAAACATGGGATTATAGTGGAATGTCGTCTTGAATCCTACAGGATTGTACGAGTGTTTGATTGTGCATTAAAAAAACGCAGAATTCTTTCAAAGAGGTTTGAGTGGATGGGATGTTTCCTATGAAATCTAGTGCAAATGAATCATATGGAAAAATTCCTATAGTTTACAATCCTACGAATCAAACAACCAAGATAGGAAAAATTCCTAATAATTAGAATCCTCCAAAATTCCTTTGAGAATCCTTTGAATCAAAGAAGCCCTTAATCTATTTTATGATTCATGGAATTGTGCGTTGTAAAGCATAAAGTAAAAACAGATAATGACAATTCAACTAGAAAAAAAGTTTGGGCAGTTATGATACGGAAGATTCTAGAATAAAAGAGAACCACTGTTGTTTTCAGGTTTGTGCATTATGCTTAAGTTCAACCATGGAGTCTGCTAGATTGTACATGTGGCAAAATCCGGTGGGGGGCTAGAAGATGGTGCGAGGGGCCGAGTGGAGGGAGACTATGAAGGAATGCACAAGTGCGAGATCGATATTTAGAGAGAGGGGGCGAACATGTGCGCTATTGCACGCAGTGGCGGAGCCATGAAAAATAAATGAGCTAGGGGGCCAAGCATTGCTAATCCTTTACGAGGAGCGTCAATTCATGAAATTAAACCTTTTTTAGCAGCAATTGTCTAATGATCACATTCATATTAGCCTCGATATATAGTGATGTTAGGGGGGCAGGGCCCTTACTGCCCCCTGTCTTCACCATTGTGCACGCGTCTGAGAGATGAAGCGGAAGGCATGGATGATGAGAGGGGGACGTTGGATATATAATTAATGTGGGTGTATTAGCTATTTATGTTAATCCTATATAGAGAGGTATAGATTGATCGATGTGGACGTGGGAAAGAGGGTGAGACCTCACCTGATATATCGATTGATCGGTTTGTGTGGAAAACTATGAAAGACCTAGCTATATACACACATACATAGAGGAACATCGATCGTTGCGCATGCACGCGTGAGAGATAAAGAATGCCCGGTATGATGGAGAGGGGGATGTGTGTGGGTGTGTGCCTTCATGGGAGACCGACCTGAAGAAAAAGATTGCATGCATGCGATAGATAATGCCGACTGGTAGTGTGTGTGCATGCATGCACGAGAGAAATTTAGTGGTACAATTATAAAGAGAAGACTACTGTGTGGGTGTAAAATAATAGGTGAGGTCATAATCAATGTAAAGTTGAATTCAAATATTTGAATAAGAGATCCTGATGTTTGAAACCCATGCATGCATGAATATAACGGAGATCTGCATGGTGTGGTTTCGAAACGAGCATGTTGTAATGTATACACATTGAACAAGGTCAGACTGATTTGAATTTGAGATACCGATGGCAGACATCATTTGCCCACATCGCATTTGTGCATGGACACACTATTCTAATTGGAGATGATGGGCGGCTTTCGCATCACATATCTATATCTATACCCCTATATATATAATTATATATTTTTTTATATTGTGTGCGGGTAACTTTAACTTTGAAAGATGGTCGCTGGATGAGGCGAATCCGACGGTCCAAAGATGGCAAATTTGAGCACTATTGGCCGTTGGATATCATCTAGATTCCACCAGATTTTGCCACATGTATAATCTAGAAGACTCCATGGTTGAACTTAAGCATAATGCACAAACATCAAAACACAAGCACTTCTTATTTGTTCTAGAATCTTTCGTATCAGTATTGCCCAAATGTTTTTTACATGATTTGCCATTATTTGTTTTTACTTTATGTCTTACAATGCACAATTCCATGAATCTTAAAATAGATTAGCTTTCTTATAAAAACTAGATGATTTTGAATGAAATGAACTATAATAATTAAACGAACATCTACATCATGCATATATGATTCAAAGCTTGCATGCTATAATGTGGTATTTATTCATAATTTGGTTGCCAAATCTCATGCGTGCAATGCACGTGTACCTTACTCTAGTCTAAATGGTGTTTGTGTGTGTGTTGTGCGTGTTGAGGTGCAAATTGTCTTTTTTGGTACACGTTAAGCTTGTTCTTCCGAAATTTCAAGCCGCACCTTGTTATGCCGAAAATTGAAGCTAGCGTCTCTGTCTATCGTGCTGCGAAACTCCATCATCTTCAACCCGCACCTTGTTAGCCTGAAATATTTAAGATATATCTTTGTCTCGTTGTGCTCCGACAACTCCCTCCATATCAACCCGCGCCTTGCTATTCCAAAATTTCAACGCGCGCGAAAACTCCCACCTCCTATGAAATCCCGACACGTGAAATGCCCGTGGTACCCCTGAACCGAAAGAACCGCCTCAAATCGGTGGGGGGTACTTTCGTAACTTACCCCACATTTCGGACAAGCGCGTCTCTAAGCCATGGTTCCCCACTGCCATCCCATCCGCCCACCCATTCGTACACCAAGGCTGCGAAAACCCGCGATGAAACCCCACACCCTGCTCCGTCCGCCACCCAGCCGGAGCCTCTTCTCCGATGACGTCGTCCACAGCAACACCTCGACGTCCCTCATCCACCGTACCGGATGAGGATCCGTCGTTGATCTCATCATCCCGTTGGTTCAGCCACCCCGTCCTCCACCTCCAAGGAGCTGCCCCGACGTCCCCCTCGTCTTTCGCGCCACCTCCATTCCCACACCGCTGTCTTCACCTGCACCACCGGAAGAGCATCATCATCACTGTTTCCTCAGATGAAGCTGCGGCCTAATCGGTGCCACCAAAGAGGTTGTACACTAATAACCGCATTTTCTTCTTGATTCGATCTCACGGTGCCGCCGGTGCTTGGTCCCGAGCCAACACGGCGCGGCTCCATCCACGGCGGCGGCGGCGGCCACTTCCTCCACGGCGTCGCTCCCTCGGCGGTGATGTCCACATCAGTAGGAGATGCTACTGCTTTAGCTCTCGCTCGCGCTGCTGCTCTGCTCTTGCTCTCGGTCCCCTGCCTGGTCTGCTCTTGCTATTGCTCTTGCCCGCGCTGCTGCTCTCGCTCTTGCTTTTGCTTGCGATGCTGCTCTGATTTGGCTACACTTCAGTCGACGGAATCGACTTTTGGCTCAGTCAATTTTCAAGGGGTGGGCTTGCCGGGGTGAAGGAAGAACCAGCCACAGCGGGGAGGGGGGCTCGCCGAAGAGGTACCCCACTATCTATCTTAGGGTTTAGGATGGCCGGGGCGGCGGCGGACCGGCGGTGGGGAGTGTTTCCGGGGCAGGCGGGACGGTGCACCACAGGCCGCGGGTGGCGGGGGGCTGCTGTTTGGCCGGTGGTGGCTGGTGGCTCAGGGGGGTAGAGGTTGAAGATGAACCGCAGACCCTTGATTTCGTATCCAACGGCTGCAAAATCGACTGACCAGAGATGAAAAAGTTAGTCGACCGACGTGTAGCCTCACCTTGCTAGTGCGTTCAGTTTCGACAGCAAAATTCAGTTTTGACAGCAAAATTCAATTTCGACAGTTAGGTTCAGTTTTGACAGTTAAGTTCAGTTTTGACAGTTAAGTTTAGTTTCAACAGTTAAGTTCAGAGATGAGAGGCTGATGTATTTTACATCTAGCACTTTGTGGTTATATATTTTACGTCATGTATTGCAGATGTTATTAGAATTCCACTCAGGTTAACATTGTTCGTTGTCTCTCTTGTCCTGCTTCAGCCTCGGCGTCGTACAACTCACCAGAGCTGCTCCAATGACGAAACCCTCCATCACAGCGGAGCAGTACCTCGGGCTCCATCTCCAGACGCCTAAGATCTTCTTCCCCTCCTTTGACAGCAAAGTCAGCCGGAGCATCCTCACCGGCTAACCCAATCAAGCTGAGATCGACATGGCTTTGCCAAAGAGGTTGTACACTTGTTGCATCTCTTTTTACTCTACATGTTATATATATTGTCCACTGAGCACTCGTAGTAACGGGAAATACGATTACTTTATCCTACTGTATGACAAGCAGTGAGGTACCAGGCAACTTAGCTATCCGTGATGGACTCTCTTGAATGCCATCATTATTTATCTCTACGCGTTTGAGTTGTGCATTTGTCGATGGGCCTCGGAGTTGAGCTAGTATGGCAGTGGCCTGGGTCTAAAGTAATAGAAGTAGCACCATTTTTTTTAGTGTCGGATTTTCCTTGCTCAAGCCTACCTACTAGAATTGCCAGTGCTTGAAAGGAAAAGAGAATTAAAAACATAGGAATTGGAAAGTTTCCTATGGTACTACTTTTCATGAATTTGGTGCAAAGGAATGGAGCAAAGGAAAACTGTAGGATTTGTTCCTTTAGTGTCTCCTTGAAAGAAAAACCGTAGGAATTCTAATTTCCACTTCTCCTCCTTTTTATATTCCTATTCATGAAGCACAATACTAAGAGATAGTAGCATAATAGCATTATAACCGTATATTTTCTTGTGGTTTGACTTAATCTCACCATGCTTTTTTGCATCCAGTGATCTTCCAATTGTTGTGAATCAAACACCCAGATTGGCAGAAATCCTATGTTTTTAAATTCTCTGTTTTGCACGTGCATTCCTATCCTATTCCTATCTATTTCCTATCCCTGCATTGTTAGAATCCTCAAATTCAAACAAGCCCTTACTCAATTACTTCTGTTACAGATATGTGTCAAAGAAAACCTTGTGTGGTTTGTCCTGCTCCTGCGGTGCTGTGTTCCACCCCAGCTCAGTTGCTCCAACGACAGAAGGGTTCACCACAGCAGGGATCCGCTCTCCAGACTGTCTTTCGCCGCCTCAGATCATCTTCCCCACTGCCGGTAGCCACGACAACTGCATTACCATCATCAACTGAGCAGATGACCTTGTGGACTACACGGGTCCGCAAGAGAGGTCGCACTCTTCCGTGTCTGCTTACGTTATGCGTCGCTTAATATGATGACATGCTACATTATCGTCGTGTTCACCTATTAGACTCCGAGTCAGGTCCAAACTAATGCTGAAACTTGAGTATTTAAATGGTTGTGGGGTACATATTGGGGCAGCAATCAGTACTATCTGTCTACTATCTGGTTAATCTCCGGTGTCTACTATGAGTTTCATGTTGGGTGCAAACAAACATTAAAGGAGCCATTATCTGTATTTTTTAACTAAAGCTATTATGTGCCTGCTATCATTGGTTTTGGGTCTATCCACAGTTTGCTACCATCACTCTGGATTTGTGCATGCACTCCTTACATAATCTCACTATGTTTTCTTCCTATGCATGCCAGTTATTGTACACAATGGAACTGATCATGTAGAGAAAAAGAGACGAGCCTTGCGTGACAATAAAATTTCAGGCAGACGTCGTTCCATGGTGGGCGCAAAGGCAGCCCCCGCTCCACCCATTTCGGATCGTAATCAAGAGGAAGATAACTGTTCTGAGGGGGATTCAGAAGGAGAAAACCACTCCTATTTACCCCATGAGGTCTTCGCTCTAACTTGGCATGCTGATGTTGATAATATCATGCATATGGTGCCTTGCATTGCTTACTGTATACATTAAAGATGTCATCTGCTTAGTTTAGACATGCTTTGTGTCAATGCCACCTGTTTAGTTTCTTTATCGTATATGTGAATCATGCAATGCCATCTTGTCTAGCCAGGCATCATATATGTGAATTTTGCAATGACACCCTAGTTAGCCAGTCATCTTATATGTGAATTATATCATGCCATCATTTTTTTATTATGTGTTAAATTTGTCAACAATTTTAGTACATTCAATTGCTCTTCCTATGCATCAGCCATTCGGCACGGTCATGGAAAATCTGGAGTGGAAACAAGGTCTTCAGAGCAGACAATGCTATCTAATGAAGCGCATGTCTTGCTGGTTACCTATAGCTCCTCAGAGGAGGATTCTGAGACAGATGACCAGTCATATTTCCCCTCTGAGGTGCATGCCCTAACTTGGTAGGGTTATGTTACTCATATCATGCATATGGTATCTTGCATTGCTATGTCATTTGCTTAGTTTAGACATGCTTTGTGTGAATGCCACCTGTTTAGTGTCTAATTACCATATATGTGAATTATGCAATGCCATCTTGTTGCAAGACATTATATATGTGAATGATGCAATGTTATCTTGTTGCAAGGCATTATGTATGTGAATTATGCAATGCCATGCTGTTTAGGCAAGCGTCATATATGTGAATTATATCATGCCGTCCTTTTTTGTATTTCTCATTGCTTTTGTCGACAATGTTTGTATATTCAACTGCTCTTCCTGTGCATCAGCCATTTGAATTGGTGATGGAGAAATCTGGAGTGAAAACAAGGTCTTCAGAGCAGACAATGCTACCTGCTGAAGCAGATATCTTGCTGGTTACAAATAGCTATTCAGAGGAGGATTCAGAGGCAGATGACCAGTCCTATTATCCCCCTGAGGTGTATGCTCAAACATGGCAGGGTTATATTACTCATATAATGCATATGTTGTATTGCAATGCTTAGTTTTTACATCATATACACAATATTGAATGCCATCTCCTTAGTTGACACATCATATATGCAATTGCCCTCTACTCACTTCCTTCGTATATAAATCATATATTTGAATTATGTCATGCCAAGATGTTTACATAGACAGCATGTATCTGAATTATGGCATGCCAACCCATTTTCTAAAGACATAATATAGTTATATCATCTCATCTTGTTTACATAGTCATCATATTTTAAATTATGTCATTCTATCTGTGAATTATATCATGCAATCATGTTTCCATTGACGGCATGTTTGTGATTTATGGCATGCCAACCACTTTAATAGACACATCGTATAGTTATATCATGTCATCCTATTTACATAGTCATCATATTTTGAAGTATGTCATTCTATCCTGTTTAGTTATCCATCATACATGTGAAATTGTGTCATGCTATCCTATTTAATTAGCCATCATATATGTGATATTATGTCCTGCTATTCTGTTTGCTTAGACAACATAAATGTGAATTATTTCATGCCCTGTTTTCTTCCCTACTATCCATTGCACCTGTCTATCTTACAATGTCTGTACATTCAATTACTTTTCTTGTTTATCAGCCATTTCAATTGGAGGGAGTGATGGCACTATCTGTGGGAGTAAAAACACGGTCTTTAGAAAAGATCGTGCTACCTGTCGATGTAGATAGAACCACGGTTGTACTTGCCCAAGAATCAACCCCACCACACATAACCCGATAGCTTAACGGCGTTCCATTACGGTGGATGCCACGTGTCGGTCACCCTTGACGAAAGCACTTCTGTGACGCGCGATTTATTGTCATGGAAGTGGACACTTCCGTGATGATAATTTTGGTAATGTCATGGAACACTTCTATGACAATAGGTATGACTATCTTGATTCTATCATGAATTTGTCATGGATGTACATGCATGACAAAAAATGCGACCTACTGTGATAAACACGTATCATCACAGAAGTGTATTTTTGTGGAGTGACTGTTACTGTTACCGTTACTACTGCTTCTATCATCAAAACTATCATACTACTGTGCTACTAATCACTTTGCTGCAGATAAGTAATCTCCAGGTGTGGTTGAATTGACAACTCAGCTGCTAATACCTTAAAATATTCTTTGGCTCCCCTTAAAATATTCTTTGGCTCCCGTTGTGTTGAATATATAAATTGGGTTGAATACTCTACCCTCGAAAATTGTTGTGATCCCCTATACTTGTGGGTTATCAAGACCTTTTTCTAGCGCTGTTGCAAGGGAGAATTGCTATATTTGTTGAGTCACTTTGGGATTATTATCAATTTATCACTATGAAGAATCTGAAGGATCCAAAGACTAAGATATTTCCCTCAAGTACGAGGGGAGGTAAGAAACTGCCATCCAGTTCTGCTTTAGATTCACCTTCTTTTATGAGTAAACTTGCAACACCACCACCACATGCTATTAATTCTGATATGTAGCAAGTTATTGATGATGCTACTTCTACTATGAATGATGTTGATGATGTTGCTAGTACCATGCTCGATAATGATGATGTGCCACTTGGAGAATTTCTTGATGAACAAATTGCTAAATTAATACAACATGATGTTGTTGAATCTGACGATGAGCTTGAAACTGAAACTCATGAAACACTGCTAGAGCTAGCCCTTCTAGATATGAATTGCCTAAGGTACTGGAAGGCTATGTTATGAGTGAAGAGGCAACTAGAGATATTCTTGCTTGTAAGGATAGAGATGATCTAGATAAATTATTACACAAGTATAAAGAAAAATCTCTGAATGCTAAATGAAATGTGATCCTAAGTGTGCTACTTCGCCTATCTTTATTGATGATAAGGATTATGAATTCTCTATCGACCCAGAGTTAATTAATTTGGTTGAATCTGATCCTTTCCATGGTTATGAAACTAAAACTGTTGTGGCACATCTTACTAAGTTGAATGATATAGCCACCCTTTTTACTCATGATGACAAAACTTGATACTACTTTATTCTCAAATTATTTCCTTTCTCATTAAAGGCTGATGCTAAAGCTTGGTACAATACTCTTGCTCCTGGTTGTGTGCGTAGTCCCGAGGATATGATTTACTACTTCTCTGAAAAACATTTTCCTGCCCATAAGAAACAAGCGGCCTTACAGGAAATGTTTAACTTTGTGCAAATTGAAGAAGAGAGTCTCCCACAAGCTTGGGGGAGGCTTCTCCAATTGCTTAATGCTTTGCCTGATCATCCTCTTAAGAAAAATTAAATACTTGATATCTTCTATAATGGACTAACCGATGCTTCTAGGGACTTCCTAGATAGTTGTGCTAGTTGTGTTTTCAGGGAACGAACTATTGCTCAAGCTGAAGAATTATTGAATAACATATTGAAAAATTATTATGATTAGACTATTCCTGAACCACCCCCTAAACCCACTCCGAAGAAGAGGGGTATATTATATCTCAGTCCTGAAGATATGCAAGAGGCAAATAAATCTATGAAGGAAAAAGGTATTAAAGCTGAGGATGCTAAATAAACTCACACCTACTGAAATATCTTTGCAAATGGCTAACAAATCAACTGCCATACCTATCGGTATCTATGAGGATGTGCCCGTTGTTGTTGCTAATGTTACTATTTTGACTGACTTTGTTATACTTGAGATGCCCGAGGACGAAAACATGTCGATTATCCTTGGTAGACCTTTTTGAATACTGCAGGGGCTGTTATTGATTGCAATAAAAGCAAGATCACTTTTCATATTAATGGTGATGAACATACGGTGCACTTTCCGAAGAAACAATTCCAAGTGAATGGTATTAATGTTATTGAAAAGTCTCCAATAATTACTATTGGAAGTTTTCAAATACCTCTACCTACTGTCAAAATAAATATGGAATGCTTATTGTCGGGGAAATGCATATCCCCATTGAGGTAACTTAGTGATTTATGAAAGTTCTTCGGTTTCATGCTAATCGAAAGTGGTTGTTAATAAGACCTGATCAACCTTATTGATGAATCATTTTTGAACGATATGAAGTTGATGAATTTAGTAATTACTACTTTCTGCCCTACCTTTTGTTTTCTATTTTTATTAGTTAAATAAAATAAAATGCCATGCTTTCTCTGTTTTCTACTTTTTCGTGTAATAAAAAAAATGACCCAAAAATAAAAGTTCTCAGAATGCTCTGAAAACCTGATATGATTTTTTCTGAATATTTATGAATTTCTAGTGCAAATAATACCAGAGGGAGGTGCACCAGGTGGGCACAACCCACCTGGGCGCGCCAGGACCCCCAGGCGCGCCCTGGTGGGTTGTGGTCCCCACATGCCCCTCTCACTTATCTCTTTAGCCCACATCATCACTTACCTCGAGAAAAAAATTCTCCTTTGCTCTCTCTCCCGTGTTCTTGAGCTCAAACCCGCGGACTTCGATCTCTTTGCTCGAAGCTCCATTTTTTAAACTATTTCGGGGGATTGTTATGTGACTCCATCATTTGTCCAATTAGTTTTTGTTTTAGTGGTTTATACTATGAATAATTAGCTACTCTTGGTGCTGCTGTAGATGAGCTTGCATGTTGAATTCTTAGTGTTCTAGGTAGTTTGAATGCTTTCTATGGCCTCTATGTATCCCTATGAGTAGCTGCTATCAATTTTATAAAGTTTTGCTGACAAATTTTTGTCACCCCAAAAAATTTATTTTCATAAAATTGTACGCGGACAGGATGAACCTATTTGGAAGGAGCTCTTCAAGGAGACAATTCTCGGGGGCATCTTCTAGTGACAGTTCTGTGCACCGGTCTTATGTTGAACCAAGTGAAAGTTCCACGCGTGGTGCCGCCACCAAAACATGCTTATGTCCTTGCGATGAATATATGGTGCGTGTGGGCATTAAGGAGGAATTTGAGCAATATGTTCCCAATGCTGGCCTCGGTCCCTACCTTTCAGATAAGTGTGAACAACGCCAACTTCTCACTAAGTCATTTGTCAAAAGATTTACATTTTTCCCTCGTGACTCTAGGGTGTCTTTTATGCTTTATGATAAACCATTTACTATCCCACTGGAGAATTTTTCTTACCATTGCAAACTGCCATTTTGGGGTTCGCTTGATGAACCACCGAAGGCTGAGTACGAGTCTTTCTTGACTAGCCTTTGTTACGGTGAAAATAGGGGAGTAAGACAAGGAAGAATAAAGAGAATTCACTTTCCCGCAATTCAGTATTTTACATTATTTAACGGGAAATGCATTGTAGGCAAGCAAGGTTGTAGCATACTTTGTGTGCCAGACTTGAGCCTCATTCACACCGCTCTCATGGGTGAAAGGAATTATAACCTTGGAGCGATTGTTGCATGTTGACTTTAGCATAACGCTAATAGTGGTTGGTTCTATGGTGGAATTTACGCCACACGTTTAGCACGAGGCTGGGTGTTTCACCTTTGCCCTTTGACCCTATCCTACCCACGCAGTATTTAGATTTTGACACCTTAGAAGAGCATAAGATTCTCAAGGGAAAGGTTGATAACTTCACTTATAATCTGATGTTTAACCAAACATCTATTGTGGGTACATATTTGCCTGCGCCTGCTCTCTTTGATTATCACGGTAGAGGTAGATATTTTGTTCTTGAGAGCGAGGCTCGATCTCACAACGCAGCAGTGATGGCAGCACAGCAGGCTTAGGCCTCCGCACCGAGAGCCTCCGTGAGTTGCCACGCCAACTACTATCCAGACTACTGGTCGATTACCAACTTAGGCCAAAAGCCTAAACTTGGGGGAGCACGTGTTTCTCACCGACATTATATTCATGTTCATGCATATCATTCTATTTGTCGGTGTTCACACTTTTTCATTGTATCATCCATGCTTAGATTTATTTTCTTGCTTTCTTCTTGTGTGTTTGAAAAACTTTAGAAAACCCAAAAAATTAGTTATAGCTAAGTTACTTTCTACACGTGCTTAGTAGTAGTATTAAAAAGAAAATCCAAAAATATTTCCTTGTTCTTCTTTTGCTTGTTGGGAGCTTTCCCGTGTAAATAGTTTTTCTCGCTTTTGCTTTTCCCTTTTATTTGCCCGTTCTAGAAAACCAAAAACTCCAAATATATTTTAGTATGTTTCTCTGAATTTCTTTTCCTTTTATTCGAGTTGTACCGAGGAGAAGACCATAATGAAAATGTTGAGTGGCTCTCATATGAATAATTGTTGAACTAATAAAGAGAACATTTTACCATGTCTTCTCCTGTTGAATAAAATGTTTGCAGATTCCAGCTTAGTCCACGGCATTCTTGCACTATTATTATTTTCATATCGTTCCGTCGTGCAAGTGAAAGGCAATAATGAAGACATCCGATGAACTGGCCATGGCAGGGAGAAACTGGTATGAACTCGACTTGTTCTGTTTGCGTAAATATGTTTAACCTAGTATCCATGATTCATCCCATTATGATTAAACATGTTTGCAATGACAATTAGAGATTATAGTTTCTCATGCCATGCATAAGTAGATGGGAGTTGATAATGATTTATCTTGGATATCAACATAGCGTTAAAATGATTGTGATGTACTATGATGATATGGTATCCTCCTCTGAATGTTCTTGTGGCTTGACTTGGCACATGTTCATGCATGTAGTTGAATCAAAACCAACATAGCCTCTATGATATTTATGTTCATGGTGTCCATATCCTACTCATGCTAGTGTCCAATGTTACTTACGCATAATGCATGGTTATGATTGTTGTTGCTCTCTAGCTGGCCGCTTCTCAATCTAAATTGTTAGCCTTCCCCTGTACTAAGTGGGAATTCTGCTTGTACATCAAAAACCTTGAACCCAAAGTTATTCCAGATGAGTCCACCATACCTAACTATATGCGGTATTACCCTGCCGTCCTAAGTAAATTTGCATGTGCCACCTCTAAAAACTTCTAAAAATTATCATTTTTGTGTGCCTGGATTGTTCATGGAACGATAGGAGGTGGTCGGTATCTTCCATGCTAAGCGGGTTATTCTCAGGTCGTGTGTTTATTCACTCGCCATCGCACGAGAAAAGGGCGGTAATAGGGATGCCCAGTCCCAAACTGCAAACATGAAAAAGTGTTCATCTCTGAAATAATGAAACAAAAACTCCCAATGGAGTCAAAACCTTTACTTTTATCGCTTGGGAACCGCCACTAGCATGCTTAGCATGGAAGATGTTGATAACTGATGGTCGTGAAGTGAATAATAAGGGTGCATGTCTCAAAATATCATTTATCTCTGTTTTAAAAATTGAGTTCTGGCACCTCTGCAAATCATTGCTTCCCTCTATGAAGGGACTATCTATTTACTTTTATATTGTGTCACCACCTTCTAAAACAAGCGCCAGAAACTAAGTAGAGCACAACTGTCATGATTTATGCATTATGTGTAGCTAACATTGGGTGCATCATGACTGGATCTTTTCTACCATGAATTACAATGTTTAGTCATTGCTTGAACTTTGGAGGTGCTCTGCATTTATGTTTTGCGGTCTCAGAAAGGGCTAGCGAGATACCACTATTGTCATATTATATCATGGTTATTTTGACAACGTGTTGTTGTTTGAGATATTTTATTATTTCTCACTAGCTGATTATGTCATTGATATGAGTCATTATAATCTTTAAATTCTATTGTTGACATGGTTAGTTACAATGTTGGCTGAAAACCTGGGTGATGTTTAAGCTTATTTATGCAAACAAGAGCAAAAGAGTTCATAAAAGTTTTTTTTCTCACTTTCAGTTTATCAACTGAATTGCTTGAGGACAAGCAAATGTTTAAGCTTGTGGGAGTTGATACATATCCAACGTATCTACTTTTTCTCATGCTTTTCCTCTTGTTTTGGACTCTAATTTGCATGATTTGAATGAAACTAACCCTGGACTGACGCTGTTTTCAGCAGAACTACCATGGGTGGGCACAACCCACCAGGGCGCGCCCCCCTCTCCTGGCGTGCCCAGGTGGGTTGTACCCACCTGGTGGCCCTACAGACAACCCCCCTGATACTATAAAATCACATATTTCTAGAACAAAATCAGGGAGAAAGAATTATCACCATCCACGAGATGGAGCCACCTCCAAGCCCTGTTCTTCCATAGGAGGGCAGATCTGGAGTCCGTTTGGGGCTCCGGAGAGGGGGATCTTTGTTCTTCGTCATCACCAACCCATCTCCATCGCCAATTCCATGATTCTCCCCACCGGGAGTGAGTAATTCCTTCGTAGGCTCGCTGGTCGGTGAGGAGTTGGATGAGATTCATCATGTAATCGAGTTATTTTTGTTAGGGCCTAATCCCTAGTATCCACTATATTCTTAGATTGATGTTGCTATGACTTTGCTCTGCTCAATGCTTGTCACTTTGGGCCCGGGTGCCATGAACTCATATCTGAACCATTTATGAATTCATCATTATATCCATGTTTTAGATCGGATCTTGCAAGTTATAGTCACCTACTATGGTTATGATCCGACAACCCCGGAGTGGCAACAACTGGGCCCAGTCTCGGTGATGACCGTAGTTTGAGGAGTTCATGTTTTCACTATGTTTTAATGCTTTGTTCTGATTCTCTATTAAGAGAAGGCCTTAATATCCCTTAGTTTCCAATATGGACCACGCTGCCATGGGAGGGTAGGACAAAAGATTTCATGCAAGTTCTTTTGATAAAGCACGTATGACTATTTACGGAATACATGCCTACATTATATCGATGAACTGGAGCTAGTGCCGTATCACCCTAGGTTATAACTGTCACATGATGTATATCATGCAACAAGTCACCGATCCAATGCCTACGAATTTATCTTACATTGTTTCTGCTAAGTTAATACTATTGCTTCGACTGTCACACTTGCTACAATATCACTGCTATCACTGTTACTGTTACCATTACTACTGCTGCTATCATCAAAACTATCATACTACTCTGCTACTAATCACTTTGTTGCGGATAAGTAATCACCAGCTGTGGTTGATTGACAACTCAGCTGCTAATACCTTCAAATATTCTTTGGCTCCACTTGTGTCAAATCAATAAATATGGGTTGAATACTCTACCCTCAAAAACTATTGCGATCCCCTATACTTGTGGGTTATCAGTTGCGTTGTTTCCAAATGGATCAGGCCGTTAGGATTGCCCATGTGGCCAATCCCTTGTGGTGTCCTATGGGGGATCTCGATATCGTCGATGTGCACCACGGTAGGAACTCCTCGGTGCCGGATGGAGGGGGGTGGTAGCGCAAACCCAAGCTAGCACATCATGCCAGATCTTCCTAGAGAAGGGGCAATCAATGATAATATGTTGCATGGTCTCCTCTGCTTGGTTGTAGACAGTGCAATGTGAAGGAAATATGCCCTAGAGGCAATAATAAAGTTATTATTTATTTCCTTATATCATGATAAATGTTTATTATTCATGCTAGAATTGTATTAACCAGAAACTTAGTACATGTGTGAATACATAGACAAAGCATAGTGTCCCTAGTATGCCTCTACTTGACTAGCTCGTTGATCAAATATGGTTATGTTTCCTAACCATAGACATGTGTTGTCATTTGATAAACGGGATCACATCATTAGGAGAATGATGTAATGGACAAGACTCATCTGTTAGCTGAGCATTATGATCATTACTGTTTCATTGCTACTGCTTTCTTCATGACTTATACATGTTCCTCAGACTATGAGATTATGAAACTCCCGAATACCGGAGGAACACCTTGTGTGCTATCAAACGTCACAACGTAACTGGGTGATGATAAAGATGCTCTACAGGTGTCTCCGAAGGTGTTTGTTGGGTTGGCATAGATCGAGATTAGGATTTTTCACTCCATGTATCGGAGAGGTATCTCTCGGCCCTCTCGGTAATGCTCATCACTATAAGCCTTGCAAGCAATGTGACTAATGAGTTAATTGCAGGATGAAGCATTACGGAACGAGTAAAGAGACTTGCCGGTAACGAGATTGAACTAGGTATGATGATACCGACGATCGAATCTCGGGAAAGTAACATACTGATGATAAAGGGAACAACGTATGTTGTTATGCGGTTTGATTGATAAAGATCTTCGAAAAATATGTAGGAGCCAATATGAGAATCTAGGTTCCGCTATTGGTTATTGATCAGAGATGTGTCAAGGTCATGTCTACATAGTTCTCGAACCCGTAGGGTCCGCACGCTTAACGTTCAATGATGATTTGTATTATGAGTTATGTGTTTTGATGGCTGAAGTTTGTTCGAGGTCCCGGATGAGATCAAGGACGTGACGAGGAGTCTCGAAATGGTCAAGACATAAGGATTGATATATTGGAAGGCTATATTCGGACATTGGAATGGTTCTGGAGAAGTTCAGGTATTTTCCGGAGTACCGGGAAGTTACCGGAACCGCCGGGGGGTTGTTGGGCCTTAGTGGGAAGAGGAGGTAGCGGCCAAGAGGTGGGGCGCGCGCCCCAAGCCCAGTCCGAATTGGACAAGGAGTTGGGGGCGTGCCCCCCTCTCCCTTCCTTTCCCACTCTCCTTTATGTGGAATCCTACTAGGACTTGGAGTCTTAGTAGGCCTCCCCTCTCCTGGCGCGCCCTGCAAGGGCCGGCCGGCCTCCCCCTCCATCATTTATATACGGGGGAAGGGGGCACCCTAGAACACACCAAGTTTTTGTTGGGGAACACGGTAATTGCAAAATAATTCCTACGATCACGCAAGACCTATCTAGGAGATGCATAACAACGAGACGGGAGAGTGTGTCCACGTACCCTTGTAGACCGAAAGCGGAAGCGTTTAGTAACGCGGTTGATGTAGTCGAACGTCTTCATGATCCAACCAATTCAAGTACCGAACGTACGACACCTCCGTGTTTAGCACATGTTCAGCTCGATGTGATCCCTCGTGCTCTTGATCCAGTTGAGGACGAGGGTGAGTTCCGTCAGCACGACGGCGTGGCGACGGTGATGATGATCTTACTAGCGCAGGGCTTCGCCTAAGCACTACGGTGATATGATCGAGGTGTGTTACTGTGGAGGGGGGCACTGCACATGGTTTAGGAAAAACTTGGTGTGTTCCAGGTGCCCCCTGCACCTGTATATAAGGGAGGGAGGGGGAGGCCAGCCGGCCCTTGCTAGGCGCGAAGGGAGAGGGGAGTCCTACTAGGACTCCAAGTCCTAGTAGGATTCCACCTAAAGGAGAGGGGGAAAGGAAGGGAGAGGGGGGCCACACCCCCAACCCCTTGTCCAATTTGTACTAGGCCTTGGGGGGCGCCACCTCCTGGCCGCTGCCTCCTCTTCCCACTAAGGCCCAGCAACTCCCCGGGGGGTTCTAGTAACCTCCCGGTACTCCAGAAGATACCCAAACTTCTCCGGAACCATTCCGATGTCCGAATATAGCCTTCCAATATATCAACCTTTATGTCTCGACAATTTCGAGACTCCTCATCATGTCCGTGATCTCATCCGGGACTCTAAACAAACTTCGGTCATCAAAACACATAACTCATAATACAAATCATCATCGAACGTTAAGCGTGCGGACCCTACGGGCTTGAGAACTATGTAGACATGAACGAGACACATCTCTGATCAATAACCAATAGCGGAAGCTGGATGCTCATATTGGCTCCTACATATTCTACAAAGATCTTTATCGGTCAAACCGCATAACAACAAACGTTGTTCCCTTTGTCATCGGTATGTTACTTGCCCGAGATTCCATCGTCGGTATCATCATACCTAGTTCAATCTCGTTATCGGCAAGTCTCTTTACTCGTTCCGTAATGCTTCATCTCGTAACTAACTCATTATTCACATTGCTTGCAAGGCTTATAGTGATGAGCATTACTGAGAGGGCCCAAAGATACCTCTCCAAACACGGAGTGACAAATCCTAATCTTGATCTATGCCAACCGAACAAAGACCTTCGGAGACACCTATAGAGCATCTTTATAATCACCCAGTTACGTTGTGGCGTTTGATAGCACATAAGGTGTTCCTCCGGTATTCGGGAGTTGCATAATCTCATTGTCTAAGGAACGTGTATAAGTCATGAAGAAAGCAGTAGCAATGAAACGGTAACGATCATAATACTAAGCTAATGGATGGGTCTTGTCCATCACATCATTCTCCTAATGATGTGATCCTGTTTATCAAATGACAACACATGTCTATGGTTAGGAAACATAACCATCTTTGATCAACGAGCTAGTCAAGTAGAGGCATACTAGGGACACTATGTTTTGTCTATGTATTCACACATGTACAAAGTTTCCAGTTAATACAATTCTAGCATGAATAATAAACATTTATCATGATATAAGGGAATAAATAGTAACTTTATTATTGCCTCTACTGCATATTTCCTTCAGTCTCCCACTTGCACTAGAGTTAATAATCTAGATTACAAAGTAATGATTTTAACACCCATGGAGTCCATGTGTTGGTCATGTTTTTCTCGTGGAAGAGGCTTAGGCAATGGGTCTGCAACATTCAGTTCCGTATGTATTTTGCAAATCTCTATGTCTCCCTCCGCGACTTCATGCTGGATGGAATTGAAGCATCTCTTGATGTGTTTGGTTCTCTTGTGAAATCTAGATTCCTTTGCAAAGGCAATTGCACTAGTATTGTCACAAAAGATTTTCATTGGACCCGATTCACTAGGTATGACACGTAGATTGGATATGAACTCCTTCATCTAGACTCCTTCATTTGCTACTTCGGAAGCAGCTGCGTACTCCGCTTCACACGAAAATCCCGCCACGGTGCTCTGCTTGGAACTGCACCAACTGACAGCTCCACCATTGAATAAAAATATGTATCTGATTTGTGACTTAGAGTCATCCGGATCAGTGTCAAAGCTTGCATCGACGTAACCATTTACTACGAGCTATTTGTCACCACCATAAACGAGAAACATATTCTTAGTCCTTTTCAGGTATTTCAGGATGTTCTTGACCGCTGTCCAGTGCTCCACTCCTGGATTACTTTGGTACCTCCCTGCTATACTTATAGAAAGGCACACATCAGATCTGGTACACAGCATTGTATACAAGATAGAACCTATGGCTGAAGCATAGGGAATGGCTTTCATTTTCTCTCTATCTTCTGAAGTGGTCGAGCAGTGAGTCTGACTCAACTTCACACCGTGTAACACAGGCAAGAACCCTTTCTTTGACTGATCCATTTTGAACTTCTTCAAAATTTTATCAAGGTATGTGCTTTATGAAATTCCAATTAAGTGCCTTGATCTATATCTATAGATCTTGATGCCCAATATGTAAGAAGCTTCACCGAGGTCTTTCATTGAAAAACTCTTATTCAAGTAACCCTTTATGCTATCCAGAAATTCTGTATCATTTCCAATCAACAATATGTCATCCACATATAATATTAGAAAATCTACAGAGCTCCCACTCACTTTCTTGTAAATACAGGCTTCTCCAAAAGTCTGTATAAAACCATATGCTTTGATCACACTATCAAAGCGTTTATTCCAACTCCGAGAGGCTTGCACCAGTCCATAAATGGATCGCTGGAGCTTGCACACTTTGTTAGCACCCTTTGGATCGATAAAAACCTTCTGGTTGCATCATATACAACTCTTCTTCCAGAAATCCATTCAGGAATGCAGTTATTGACATCCATCTGGCAAATTTCATAATCATAAAATGCGGCAATTGCTAACATTATTCGGACATACTTAAGCATCACTTCGGGTGAAAAAGTCTCATCGTAGCCAACTCCATGAATGTGTTGAAAACCTTCCGCAATAAATCGAGCTTTGTAGACAGTAACATTACTGTCAGCGTGAGTCTTCTTCTTGAAGATCCATTTATTTTCTATGGCTTTCCGATCATCGGTCAAATCCATCGAAGTCCACAGTTTCTTCTCATACATGGATCCCATCTTAGATTTCCTAGCCTCAAGCCATTTCACAGAAGTTGGGCTCATCATCGCTTCCTCATAGTTCATAGGTTCATCATGGTCTAGTAACATGACTTCCAGAACAGGATTACCGTACCACTCTGGTGTGGACCGTACTCTGGAAGACCTACACGGTTTCGTAGTAAGTTGATCTAAAGTTTCATTATCATCATCATTAGCTTCCTCACTAATTGGTGTAGGAATCACTAGAACTGATTTCTGTGATGAACTACTCTCCAATTCGGGAGAAGGTACAATAACCTCATCAAGCTCTACTTTCCTTCCACTCACTTCTTTCGAGAGAAACTCCTTATCTAGAAAGGATCCATTCTTAGCAACGAATATCTTGCCTTCAGATCTGTGGTAGAAGGTGTACCCAACAGTTTCCTTTGGGTATCCTATGAAGGCGCACTTCTCCGATTTGGGTTCGAGATTATCAGGTTGAAGCTTTTTCACATAAGCATCGCAGCCCCAAACTTTAAGAAACGACAACTTTGGTTTCTTGCCAAACCACAGTTCATAAGGCGTCGTCTCAAGGGATTTTGATGGTGCCCAATTTAAAGTGAATGCAGCCGTCTCTAAAGCATAACCCCAAAACAATAGTGGTAAATCAGTAAGAGACATCATAGATCGCGCCATATCCAATAAAGTACGGTTATGACGTTCGGACACACCTTTACGTTGTGATGTTCCAGGTGGCGTAAGTTGTGAAACTATTCCACATTGTTTCAAATGAAGACCATACTCGTAACTCAAATATTCGCCTCCATGATTAGATCGTAGAAACTTTGTTTTCTTGTTATGATGATTTTTCACTTCACTCTGAAACTCTTTGAAATTTTCAAACGTTTCAGACTGATGCTTCATTAAGTAGATATACCCATATCTGCTCAAATCATCTATGAAGGTAAGAAAATAACGATACCCGACATGAGCCTCAACACTCATTGGACCGCATACATCAGTATGTATTATTTACAATAAGTCAGTAGCTCGTTCCATTGTTCCGGAGAACGGAGTTTTAGTTATCTTGCCCATGAAGCATGGTTCTCAAGCCCCAAGTTATTCATAATCAAGTGATTCCAAAATCCCATTAGCATGGAGTTTCTTCATGCGCTTTACACCAATATGACATAAATGGCAGTGCCACAAATAAGTTGCACTATCATTATCAACCTTGCATCTTTTGGCTTCAATATTATGAACATGTGTATCATCATGATCGAGATTCAACAAAAAATAGACCAGTCAGCAAGGGTGCATGACCATAAAAGATATTAATCATATAAATAGAACAACCATTATTCTCTGATTTAAATGAATAACCATCTCGCATCAAACAAGATCCAGATATAATATTCATGCTCAACGCTGGCACCAAATAACAATTATTCAGGTCTAAAACTAATCCCGAAGGTAGATGTAGAGGTAGCATGCCGACGACGATCACATCGAACTTCGAACCATTTCTGACACGCATTGTCACCTCGTCCTTAGCCAATCTTCGGTTAATCTGTAGCCCTTATTTCGAGTTGCAAATATGAGCAACAGAACCAGTATCAAATACCCAAGCGCTACTACGAGCATTAGTAAGGTACACATCAATAACATGTATATAAAATATACCTTTGACTTTGCCATCCTTCTTTTCCACCAAATACTTGGGGCAGTTCCGCTTCTATTGACCAGTCCCTTTGCAGTTGAAGCACTCAGTTTTAGGCTTAGGTCCAGACTTGGGTTTCTTCTCCTGAGAAGCAACTTACTTTCCATTCTTCTTGAAGTTCCCTTTCTTTCCTTTGCCCTTTTTCTTGAAACTAGTGGTTTTGTTGACCATGAACACTTGATGCTCCTTTTTGATTTCTACCTCCGCAGCTTTTAGCATCATGAAGAGCTCGGGAATTGTCTTGTTCATCCCTTGCATAATATAGTTCATCACGAAGCCTTCATAGCTTGGTGGTAGTGATTGAAGAACTCTGTCAATGACACTATCATCAAGAAGATCAACTCCCAGCTGAGTCAAGTGGTTATGATACCCAGACATTCTGAGTATGTGTTCACTGGCATAACTATTCTCCTCCATTTTGCAGCTATAGAACTTATTGGAGACTTTATATCTCTCAACTCGGGCATTAGCTTGAAATATAAACTTCAACTCTTGGAACATCTCATATGCTGCATGATGTTCAAAACTTCTTTGAAGTCCCAATTCTAAGTCGTAAAGCATGGCACACTGAACTATCGAGTAGTCATCAGCTTTGCTCTGCCAGATGTTCCTAATGTTCGCAGTTGTGTCTGCAGCTGGCCTTGCACCCAGCGGTGCTTCCAGGATGTAATTCTTCTATGTAGCAATGAGGATAATCCTCAAGTTACGGACCCAGTCCATGTAATTGCTACCATCATCTTTCAACTTAGCTGTCTCTAGGAATGCATTAAAATTCAAAGGAACGGTAGCACGGGCCATTGATCTACAATAACATAGACATGCAAAATAACTATCAGGACTAAGTTCATGATAAATTAAAGTTCAATTAATCATATTACTTAAGAACTCCACTTAGATAGACATCCCTCTAGTCATCTAAATGATCACGTGATCCAAATCAACTAAACTGTGTCTGATCATCACATGACATGGAGTAGTTTTCAATGGTGAACATCACTATGTCGATCATGTCTACTATATGATTCACGTTCAACCTTTGATATTAGTGTTCCGAGGCCATATCTGCATATGCTAGGCTCGTCAAGTTCAATCCGAGTATTCCGCGTGTGCAAAACTGGCTTGCACCCATTGTATGTGAACGTCGAGTTTATCACACCCTATCATCACATCGTGTCACGGCACGACGAACTGTAGCAACGATGCACACTCAGGGAGAACACACATACCTTGAAATTTAGTAAGGGGTCGTCTTATAATGCTACCACCGTACTAAGAAAAATAAGATGCATAAAAGATAAACATCACATGCAATCAAAATATGTGACATCATATGGCCATCATCATCTTGTGCTTATGATCCCCATCACCGAAGCATCGTCATGATCTCCATCGTCACCGGCGCAACATCTTGATCTCCATCATAGCATCGTTGTCGTCTCGCCAACTATTTCTTCTACGACTATCGCTAACTCTTAGTGATAAAGTAAAGCAACTACATGTCGATTGCATTGCATATAATAAAGAGACAACCATATGGCTCCTGCTAGTTGCCGATAACTCTGTTACAAAACATGATCATCTCATACAACAATGTATATCACATCATGTCTTGACCATGTCACATCACAGCAAGACCTGCAAAAACAAGTTATACGCCCTCTACTTTGTTGTTGCAAATTTTACGTGGCTGCTACGGGCTTCTAGAAAGAACCATTCTTACCTACGCATCAGAAGCACAATGCTTTTTCGTCAAGTCTGCTGTTTTAACCTTCAACAAGGACCGGCCATAGTCAAACTCAATTCAAATAAAGTTGGAGAAACAGACACCCGCCATCCACCTATGTGCAAAATCACGTCGGTAGAACCAGTCTCATGAACACGGTCATGTAATGTCGGTCTGGGCCGCTTCATCCAACAATACCACCGAATCAAAGTAAGAAGTTGGTGGTAAGCAGTATGACTATTACTTCCCACAACTCTTTTTGTTCTACTCGTGCATAAACATCTATGCATAGACCTGGCTCGGATGCCATTGTTGGGGAACGCGGTAATTTCAAAAAAAATCCTACGATCACGCAAGATCTATCTTGGAGATGCATAGCAACAAGATGGGAGAGTGTGTCCACGTACCCTTGTAGACCGAAAGTGGAAGCGTTTAGTAACGTGGTTGGTGTAGTCGAACGTCTTCGCGATCCAACTAATCCAAGTACCGACCGTACGACACCTCCGCGTTTAGCACACGTTCAGCTCGATGACATCCCTCGTGCTCTTGATCCAGTTGAGGACGAGGGTGAGTCCGTCAGCACGACAGCGTGGCGACACTGATGATGATGTTACCGGCGTAGGGCTTCGCCTAAGCACTACGGCGATATGATCGAGGTGTGTTACTGTGGAGGGGGGCACCGCACACGGCTAAGGCAATTTATCATGATAATAAACATTTACCGGCGTAGGGCTTCGCCTAAGTACTAAGTTTTCGATTAATACAATTCTAGCATGATAATAAACATTTAGCCGTGTGCGGTGCCCCCTCCATAGTAACACACCTTGATCATATCACCGTAGAGCTTAGCCGAAGCCCTACACCAGTAACATCATCATCACCGTCGCCACATTGTTGTGCTGAAGGAACTCACCCTCGCCCTCAACTGGATCAAGAGCAGGAGGGACATCATTGAGCTGAACATGTGCTGAACACGGAGGTGCCGACCGTTCAGTACTTGGATCAGTTGGATCGCGAAGACGTTCGACTACATCAACCGCGTTACTAAATGCTTCCGCTTTCGGTCTACAAGGGTACGTGGCCGCACTCTCCCATCTCATTGCTATGCATCTCCTAGATAGATCTTGCGTGATCGCAGGAATTTTTTTAAATTACCGTGTTCCCTAATAGTGGCATCTGAGCCAGGTTTATGCGTAGATGTTTTATGCACAAGTAGAACACAAAGTGTTGTGGGCGATAATAGTCATACTGCTTACCACGAACGTCTTACTTTAGTTTAGCGGTATTGTTGGATGAAGCGGCCCGGCCCGACATTACATGACCGCGTTCATGAGACCGGTTCTACCGATGTGCTTTTGCACATATGTGGCTGGCGGGTGTCTATTTCTCCAACTTTAGTTGCATCGAGTTTGACTATGTCTGGTCCTTCTTGAAGGTAAAACCAACACACTTGACGAAAAATTGTTGTGGTTTTGATGCATAGGTAAGAACGGTTCTTGCTAGAAGCCCATAGCAGCCACGTAAAATTTCCAACAACAAAGTAGAGGACGTCTAACTTGTTTTTGCAGGGCTTGCTATGATGTGATATGGTCAAGACATATGTGATATAAATTGTTGTATGTGATGATCATGTTTTGTAAAAGAGTTATCGACAACTGGGAGGAGCCATATGGTTGTTGCTTTACTGCATGCAATGCAATCGCCATGTAATTGCTTTACTTTATCACTAAGCGGAAGCGATAGTCGTAGAAGCAATAGTTGGCAAGACGACAATGATGCTACCATGGAGATCAAGGTGTCACCCCGGTGATGATGGAGATCATGACGATGCTTCCGTGATGGAGATCATAAGCACAAGATGATGATGGCCATATCATGTCACATATTTTGATTGCATGTGATGTTTATCTTTTATGCATCTTATTTTGCTTAGTACGGTGGTAGCATTATAAGATGATCCGTTACTAAATTTAAAGGTATAAGTGTTCTCCCTGAGTATGCACCATTGCTACAGTTCGTCGTGCCGAGACACCACGTGATGATCGGGTGTGATAAGATCTACATTCACGTACAATAGGTGCAAGCCAGTTTTGCACATGTAGAATACTCGGGTTAAACTTGACAAGCCTAGCATATGCAGATATGGCCTCGGAACACTATGACCGAAAGGTCAAATGTGAATCGTATAGTAGACTCAACATAGTGATGTTGACCATTGAAAACTACTCCATCTCACGTGATGATCGGACATGGTTTAGTTGATTAGGATCACGTGATCATTTAGATGACTAAAGGGATGTGTATCTAAGTGGGAGTTCTTAAGTAATATGATTAATTGGACTTTAATTTATCATGAACTTAGTCCTGATAGTTATTTTGCATGTCTATGCATGACAAAAAAAAGACACATCCGTTACATTTTGGGCCAAATGCTTGTTTTTCTGTTATACTTATGATACTTTAATGACGATAATTGTGACAAAACCCGGTATTGTCATGGATGTGGTGGGCTCCTACTTCTATGACAAAAAATCATGACAGAAAATGGGCTTTTCATCCTGGGCGAGCCGAAGACGCAGCTGCATGACATTCTTTGGGCCGTCCATGACGGAAAAAACCTTGGTAGAAGCAAGGGCGAAGAAAATATCGGGAGTTCCCGGTTACGGTGGGTTGTCGGGGGCCGAGCGATGCACGTTTCTCTCGTACATGTACGCGCATGGGTGCGAGGCGTTGGGCTCTAACTGAACCCGAGCGAGGTGTTTGCCTAACTGAAACCGAGCGATTGCACTGCAGGCTACGTGTTACTGAACCCGAGCGATCGGGCGATTCCTTCGCTACTGCTGCTAACTGAAGCCGATC
>NC_057804.1:73881493-73883278 GCF_018294505.1 Triticum aestivum
TGGATGAACAGGACCTCATGGTGTTGCCTTTGGATGAACAGGACCCTGATCGAGCCGGTTGAGGCTGCATGAACAGGACCCCGTGGAGGGCTGGATGAACAGGACGACCCCATGGAGGGTTGGTTGAACAGTAGCCGGTGGAGGGCTGGATGAACAGTAGCCCGTGGAGGGGTGGTTGAATAGGAAACCGTTGAGAGGGCTGGTTGAACAGTAGCCGGTGGAGGAGCGCACAGTGGGAGGCTGGATGAACAAGAGCTCGTGGATGAACAGTCGCACGTGGAGGCTGGAGGAGGTCGACGGTGGATGAAAAGTAGCCCGAGGAGGCTGGAGGAGGTCGACGGTGGAGATGAACAGTATCCCATGGAGTCCCGTTTTGCGGTATGCCACACCCCTCCCGATGAACAGGATCCCCGTTTTGACCGTAGCGCAAACACAAGTCCGTTTCCTCCGTTTTGCGGTACGCCACACTCCTCCCGATCAGAAGGGCCCCGTTTCGACCCTAGGAGGTCCAATAGAAGTCCGTTTTCTCCATTTTGCGGTATGCCAGACCCCTCCCGATCAACAGGATCCCGTTTCGACCGTGGCCGATTGTACACAAGGTCGTTTCCTCCATTCTGCAGTACGCCAGGCCTCATTTCCATCAGTTGTTCCGTCCAAGCCGGTTGGCTCCCACTCGTTTTGTTGCCTCCCGATGAACATGACGCATTCCATTGCCTCACCATGAACATGACGACGACGCAGTTTCTCCGTTCCGACCCAGTCATGTACACGAGCCCTGGCCGTATATATGCGCGAGTAGGCATGCGAGACCCCGCCCGTATGTACGTACTTGGCCGTATTTTCTTTCTTGCACCCTGGCCGCTGTACATACGTGTACATGGTACGTGCGTGCCTATACTATGATGCGTGCGCACCTCTACATCGACCAGTATGTACGTACACGTTCGCGACCAGAATGACAATGCTACGTACGCTTCGACCAGGTGGGTCCCGACTGTCAGGCACTTCTTTGTGTGCGAAGATGTAGCTGGTGGGTCCCAGCAGTCAGGGGACGAGTCATTTTTTTTGCCCGTAATATGACGCACTTCCTTGCGTGCAAAGATGTAGCTGGTAGGTCCCAGCAGTCAGGGGGGATGTAACACCCCGGATGTAACTTTCCATCTTTGTAACTCCAACTCTTGCCATTTTCGGCTATGTGATATGATATTCCCTCCGTGGTTGGGTTTTGTCTTTTGTTTTTCATTTTATTCATGTCATGCATATCATATCATGGCATCACGTGCATCTCATTTGCATACGTGTTCGTCTCATGCATCCGAGCATTTTCCCCGTTGTCCATTTCGCAATCCGACACTCCCACATGCACCGGCGCACCCCTCTTGTCTCCTTTTCGTGTGCGGGTGTTGAACGTTCTCGGAATGGACCGAGCCTTGCCAAGTGGCCCTAGTATAGCACCGGTAGACCACCTGTCAAGTTTCGGGTCATTTGGAGCTCGTTTGGTACTCCAACGGTTATCCGCTTATCCGCAAAGGCCTCTTTTAAGTTGCAGCCCAACACCCCTCCAAAACAGCCCAATAACCCATCTAACTCCCCTCCATGCTCTCGGTCGTTCGATCACGATCGTGTGGGCGAAAACCGCACCTCATTTGGACACTCCTAGCTCCCTCTACCTATAAATATGCCTCCCCCTCCGAAATTCACGGACGAAACCCTAAAAATCTCCCCTCTCCGCGCCGCCGGACACGTCCGCCCGCCGCGCCCGGCCAACCGCGGCTTGCCACGTGG